>NW_027477502.1:0-68900 GCF_051020955.1 Megalopta genalis
CCTAATCCATGCGAAACTCATGATTTAGCTTCAAATCAATGCGATGTAGGAGGTTTACCTTCAAATCCATGCTTAACAAATAATTTAGCTTCAAAGACTTGGGATATAAGTGATATAGTTTCAAATGCAGACGATCAAACAAGTTAGCCACAAAATCCATTTGATCAACTTGATTTAGCTTCAAATCAATGCGAAGTAGAAGGATTAGCTTCAAATCCATGCAACACAAATGATTTAGCTTCAAATACTTGCGATATAAATGATATAGCTTCAAATGCAGGCGAAACAAACGAGTTAGCTTCTAATCCATGCGAAACTCATGATTTAGCTTCAAATCAACGCGATGTAGAAGGTTTACCTTCAATCCATACTTAAAGAATGATTTAGCTTCAAACACTTGGGATATAAGTGATATGTCATCAAATGCAGACGATCAAACGAGTTAGCTTCAAAATCCATGCGATAAACTTGATTTAGCTTCAAATCAATGCGATGTAGAAGGTTTAACTTCAAATCCATGCTTAAAAAATGATTTAGCTTCAACACTTGGGATATAAGTGATATGGCTTCAAATGCAGACGATCAAACGAGTTAGCTTCATAATCCACGCGATAAATTTGATTTAGATTCAAATCAATGCGAAGTAGAAGGATGAGCTTCAAATCCATGCAACACAAATGATTTAGCTTCAAATACTTGCGATATAAATGATATAGCTTCAAATGCAGGCGACACAAACGAGTTAGCTTCTAATCCATGCGAAACTCACGATTTAGCTTCAAATCAATGCGATGTAGAAGGTTTACCTTTAAATCCATGCTTAACAAATAATTTAGCTTCAAACACTTGGGATATAAGTGATATAGCTTCAAATACAGACGATCAAACGAGTTAGCTTCAAAATCCATGCGATAAACTTGATTTAGCTTCAAATCAATGCGAAGTAGAAGGATTAGCTTAAAATCCATGCAACACAAATGATTTAGCTTCAAATACTTGCGATATATAGATATAGCTTCAAATGCAGGCGAAATAAATGTGTTAGCTTCTAATCCATGCGAAACTCATGATTTAGCTTCAAATCAATGCGATGTAGAAGGTTTACCTTCAAATCCATGCTTAAAAAATGATTTAGCTTCAAATACTTGCGATATAAATGATATAGCTTCAAATGCAGACGATCAAACAAGTTAGCCACAAAATCCATGCGATAAACTTGATTTAGCTTCAAATCAATGCGAAGTAGAAGGATTAGCTTCAAATCCATGCTTAAAAAATGATTTAGCTCAAATACTTGCGATATAAATGATATAGCTTCAAATGCAGGCGAAGCAAACGCGTTAGCTTCTAATCCATGCGAAACTCATGATTTAGCTTCAAATCAATGCGATGTAGAAGGTTTACCTTTAAATCCATGCTTAACAAATAATTTAGCTTCAAACACTTGGGATATAAGTGATATAGCTTCAAATGCAGGCGAAACAAACGAGTTAGCTTCTAATCCATGCGAAACTCATGATTTAGCTTCAAATCAATGCGATGTAGAAGGTTTACCTTCAAATCAATGCTTAACAAATAATTTAGCTTCAAACACTTGGGATATAAGTGAGATAGCTTCAAATACAGACGATCAAACGAGTTAGCTTCAAAATCCATGCGATAAACTTGATTTAGCTTCAAATCAATGCGAAGTAGAAGGATTAGCTTAAAATCCATGCAACACAAATGATTTAGCTTCAAATACTTGCGATATATATGATATAGCTTCAAATGCAGGCGAAATAAGTGTGTTAGCTTCTAATCCATGCGAAACTCACGATTTAGCTTCAAATCAATGCGATGTAGAAGGTTTACCTTCAAAATCCATGCTTAAAAATGATTTAGCTTCAAATACTTGCGATATAAATGATACAGCTTCAAATGCAGACGATCAAACAAGTTAGCCACAAAATCCATGCGATAAACTTGATTTAGCTTCAAATCAATGCGAAGTAGAAGGATTAGCTTCAAATCCATGCTTAAAAAATGATTTAGCTTCAAATACTTGCGATATAAATGATATAGCTTCAAATGCAGGCGAAGCAAACGCGTTAGTTTCTAATCCATGCGAAAACTCATGATTTAGCTTCAAATCAATGCGATGTAGAAGGTTTACCTTTAAATCCATGCTTAACAAATAATTTAGCTTCAAACACTTGGGATTTAAGTGATATAGCTTCAAATACAGACGATCAAACGAGTTAGCTTCAAAATCCATGCAATAAACTTGATTTAGCTTCAAATCAATGCGAAGTAGAAGGATTAGCTTAAAATCCATGCAACACAAATGATTTAGCTTCAAATACTTGCGATATATATGATATAGCTTCAAATGCAGGCGAAACAAACGAGTTAGCTTCTAATCCATGCGAAACTCATGTTTAGCTTCAAATCAATGCGATGTAGAAGGTTTACCTTCAAATCAATGCTTAACAAATAATTTAGCTCCAAACACTTGGCATATAAGTGATATAGCTTCAAATACAGACGATCAAACGAGTTAGCTTCAAAATCCATGCGATAAACTTGATTTAGCTTCAAATCAATGCGAAGTAGAAGGTTTACCTTCAAATCCATGCAACACAAATGATTTAGCTTCAAATACTTGCGATATATATGATATAGCTTCAAATGCAGGCGAAATAAATGTGTTAGCTTCTAATCCATGCGAAACTCATGATTTAGCTTCAAATCAATGCGATGTAGAAGGTTTACCTTCAAATCCATGCTTAAAAAATGATTTAGCTTCAAATACTTGCGATATAAATGATATAGCTTCAAATGCAGACGATCAAACAAGTTAGCCACAAAATCCATGCGATAAACTTGATTTAGCTTCAAATCAATGCGAAGTAGAAGGATTAGCTTCAAATCCATGCTTAAAAAATGATATAGCTTCAAACACTTGGGATATAAGTGATATGGCATCAAATGCAGACGATCAAACGAGATAGCTTCAAAATCCATGCGATAAACTTGATTTAGCTTCAAATCAATGCGAAGTAGAAGGATTAGCATCTAATCCGTGGAACACAAATGATTTAGCTTCAAATACTTGCGATATAAATGATATAGCTTCAAATGCAGGCGAAACAAACGAGTTAGCTTCTAATCCATGCGAAACTCATGATTTAGCTTCAAATCAATGCGATGTAGAAGGTTTACCTTCAAATCCATGCAACACAAATGATTTAGCTTCAAATACTTGCGATATAAATGATATAGCTTCAAATGCAGGCGAAACAAACGTGTTAGCTTCTAATCCATGCGAAACTCATGATTTAGCTTCAAATCAATGCGATGTAGAAGGTTTACCTTCAAATCCATGCTTGACAAATGATTTAGCTTCAAACACTTGGGATATAAGTGATATAGCTTCAAAGGCAGACGATCAAACGAGTTAGCTTCAAAATTCGTGCGATAAACTTGATTTAGCTTCAAATCAATGCGAAGTAGAAGGATTGGTTTAAAATCCATGCAACACAAATGATTTAGCTTCAAATACTTGCGATATAAATGATATAGCTTCAAATGCAGGCGAAACAAACGAGTTAGCTTCTAATCCATGCGAAACTCATGATTTAGCTTCAAATCAATGCGATGTAGAAGGTTTACCTTCAAATCCATGCTTAAAAAAATGATTTAGCTTCAAACACTTGGGATATAAGTGATATGTCATCAAATGCAGACGATCAAACGAGTTAGCTTCAAAATCCATGCGATAAACTTGATTTAGCTTCAAATCAATGCGAAGTAGTAGGATTGCTTCAAATCCATGCGAAACAAATGATTTAGGTTCAGATACTTGCGGTATAAATGATACAGCTTCAAATGCAGACGAAACAAACGAGTTAGCTTCTAGTCCATGCGAAACTCATGATTTCGCTTCAAATCAATGCGATGTAGAAGGTTTACCTTCAAATCCATGCTTAACAAATGATTTAGCTTCAAATACTTGCGATATAAATGATATAGCTTCAAATGCAGGCGAAACAAACGAGTTAGCTTCTAATCCATGCGAAACTCATGATTTAGCTTCAAATCAATGCGATGTAGCAGGTTTACCTTCAAATCAATGCTTAACAAATAATTTAGCTCCAAACACTTGGCATATATGTGATATAGCTTCAAATACAGACGATCAAACGAGTTAGCTTCAAAATCCATGCGATAAACTTGATTTAGCTTCAAATCAATGCGAAGTAGAAGGATTAGCTTAAAATCCATGCAACACAAATGATTTAGCTTCAAATACTTGCGATATATATGATATAGCTTCAAATGCAGGCGAAATAAATGTGTTAGCTTCTAATCCATGCGAAACTCACGATTTAGCTTCAAATCAATGCGATGTAGAAGGTTTACCTTCAAATCCATGCTTAAAAAATGATTTAGCTTCAAATACTTGCGATATAAATGATATAGCTTCAAATGCAGACGATCAAACAAGTTAGCCACAAAATCCATGCGATAAACTTGATTTAGCTTCAAATTCAATGCGAAGTAGAAGGATTAGCTTCAAATCCATGCTTAAAAAATGATTTAGCTTCAAATACTTGCGATATAAATGATATAGCTTCAAATGCAGGCGAAGCAAACGCGTTAGCTTCTAATCCATGCGAAACTCATGATTTAGCTTCAAATCAATGCGATGTAGAAGGTTTACCTTTAAATCCATGCTTAACAAATAATTTAGCTTCAAACACTTGGGATATAAGTGATATAGCTTCAAATACAGACGATCAAACGAGTTAGCTTCAAAATCCATGCAATAAACTTGATTTAGCTTCAAATCAATGCGAAGTAGAAGGATTAGCTTAAAATCCATGCAACACAAATGATTTAGCTTCAAATACTTGCGATATATATGATATAGCTTCAAATGCAGGCGAAACAAACGAGTTAGCTTCTAATCCATGCGAAACTCATGGTTTAGCTTCAAATCAATGCGATGTAGAAGGTTTACCTTCAAATCAATGCTTAACAAATAATTTAGCTCCAAACACTTGGCATATAAGTGATATAGCTTCAAATACAGACGATCAAACGAGTTAGCTTCAAAATCCATGCGATAAACTTGATTTAGCTTCAAATCAATGCGAAGTAGAAGGTTTACCTTCAAATCCATGCAACACAAATGATTTAGCTTCAAATACTTGCGATATATATGATATAGCTTCAAATGCAGGCGAAATAAATGTGTTAGCTTCTAATCCATGCGAAACTCATGATTTAGCTTCAAATCAATGCGATGTAGAAGGTTTACCTTCAAATCCATGCTTAAAAAATGATTTAGCTTCAAATACTTGCGATATAAATGATATAGCTTCAAATGCAGACGATCAAACAAGTTAGCCACAAAATCCATGCGATAAACTTGATTTAAGCTTCAAATCAATGCGAAGTAGAAGGATTAGCTTCAAATCCATGCTTAAAAAATGATATAGCTTCAAACACTTGGGATATAAGTGATATGCATCAAATGCAGACGATCAAACGAGATAGCTTCAAAATCCATGCGATAAACTTGATTTAGCTTCAAATCAATGCGAAGTAGAAGGATTAGCATCTAATCCGTGGAACACAAATGATTTAGCTTCAAATACTTGTGATATAAATGATATAGCTTCAAATGCAGGCGAAACAAACGAGTTAGCTTCTAATCCATGCGAAACTCATGATTTAGCTTCAAATCAATGCGATGTAGAAGGTTTACCTTCAAATCCATGCAACACAAATGATTAGCTTCAAATACTTGCGATATAAATGATATAGCTTCAAATGCAGGCGAAACAAACGTGTTAGCTTCTAATCCATGCGAAACTCATGATTTAGCTTCAAATCATGCGATGTAGAAGGTTTACCTTCAAATCCATGCTTGACAAATGATTTAGCTTCAAACACTTGGGATATAAGTGATATAGCTTCAAAGGCAGACGATCAAACGAGTTAGCTTCAAAATTCATGCGATAAACTTGATTTAGCTTCAAATCAATGCGAAGTAGAAGGATTGGTTTAAAATCCATGCAACACAAATGATTTAGCTTCAAATACTTGCGATATAAATGATATAGCTTCAAATGCAGGCGAAACAAACGAGTTAGCTTCTAATCCATGCGAAACTCATGATTTAGCTTCAAATCAATGCGATGTAGAAGGTTTACCTTCAAATCCATGCTTAAAAAATGATTTAGCTTCAAACACTTGGGATATAAGTGATATGTCATCAAATGCAGACGATCAAACGAGTTAGCTTCAAAATCCATGCGATAAACTTGATTTAGCTTCAAATCAATGCGAAGTAGTAGGATTGCTTCAAATCCATGCGAAACAAATGATTTAGGTTCAGATACTTGCGGTATAAATGATACAGCTTCAAATGCAGACGAAACAAACGAGTTAGCTTCTAGTCCATGCGAAACTCATGATTTCGCTTCAAATCAATGCGATGTAGAAGGTTTACCTTCAAATCCATGCTTAACAATGATTTAGCTTCAAATACTTGCGATATAAATGATATAGCTTCAAATGCAGGCGAAACAAACGAGTTAGCTTCTAATCCATGCGAAACTCATGATTTAGCTTCAAATCAATGCGATGTAGAAGGTTTACCTTTAAATCCATGCTTAACAAATAATTTAGCTTCAAACACTTGGGATATAAGTGATATAGCTTCAAATACAGACGATCAAACGAGTTAGCTTCAAAATCCATGCGATAAACTTGATTTAGCTTCAAATCAATGCGAAGTAGAAGGATTAGCTTAAAATCCATGCAACACAAATGATTTAGCTTCAAATACTTGCGATATATATGATATAGCTTCAAATGCAGGCGAAATAAATGTGTTAGCTTCTAATCCATGCGAAACTCATGATTTAGCTTCAAATCAATGCGATGTAGAAGGTTTACCTTCAAATCCATGCTTAAAAAATGATTTAGCTTCAAATACTTGCGATATAAATGATATAGCTTCAAATGCAGACGATCAAACAAGTTAGCCACAAAATCCATGCGATAAACTTGATTTAGCTTCAAATCAATGCGAAGTAGAAGGATTAGCTTCAAATCCATGCTTAAAAAATGATTTAGCTTCAAATACTTGCGATATAAATGATATAGCTTCAAATGCAGGCGAAGCAAACGCGTTAGCTTCTAATCCATGCGAAACTCATGATTTAGCTTCAAATCAATGCGATGTAGAAGGTTTACCTTTAAATCCATGCTTAACAAATAATTTAGCTTCAAACACTTGGGATATAAGTGATATAGCTTCAAATACAGACGATCAAACGAGTTAGCTTCAAAATCCATGCAATAAACTTGATTTAGCTTCAAATCAATGCGAAGTAGAAGGATTAGCTTAAAATCCATGCAACACAAATGATTTAGCTTCAAATACTTGCGATATATATGATATAGCTTCAAATGCAGGCGAAACAAACGAGTTAGCTTCTAATCCATGCGAAACTCATGATTTAGCTTCAAATCAATGCGATGTAGAAGGTTTACCTTCAAATCAATGCTTAACAAATAATTTAGCTTCAAACACTTGGGATATAAGTGATATAGCTTCAAATACAGACGATCAAACGAGTTAGCTTCAAAATCCATGCGATAAACTTGATTTAGCTTCAAATCAATGCGAAGTAGAAGGATTAGCTTAAAATCCATGCAACACAAATGATTTAGCTTCAAATACTTGCGATATATATGATATAGCTTCAAATGCAGGCGAAACAAACGAGTTAGCTTCTAATCCATGCGAAACTCATGATTTAGCATCAAATCAATGCGATGTAGAAGGTTTAACTTCAAATCCATGCTTAAAAAATGATTTAGCTTCAAACACTTGGGATATAAGTGATATGGCTTCAAATGCAGACGATCAAACGAGTTAGCTTCAAAATCCATGCGATAAACTTGATTTAGCTTCAAATCAATGCGATGTAGAAGGTTTACCTTCAAATCCATGCTTAACAAATGATTTAGCTTCAAATACTTGCGATATAAATGATATAGCTTCAAATGCAGGCGAAAGAAACGTGTTAGCTTCTAATCCATGCGAAACTCATGATTTAGCTTCAAATCAATGCGATGTAGAAGGTTTAACTTCAAATCCATGCTTAAAAAATGATTTAGCTTCAAACACTTGGGATATAAGTGATATGGCTTCAAATGCAGACAATCAAACGAGTTAGCTTCAAAATCCATGCGATAAACTTGATTTAGCTTCAAATCAATGCGAATTAGAAGGATTAGCTTCAAATCCATGCAACACAAATGATTTAGCTTCAAATACTTGCGATATAAATGATATAGCTTCAAATGCAGGTTTAACAAACGAGTTAGCTTCTAATCCATGCGAAACTCATGATTTAGCTTCAAATCAATGCGATGTAGAAGGTTTACCTTCAAATCCATGCACAACAAATAATTTAGCTTCAGACACTTGGGATATAAGTGATATAGCTTCAAATGCAGACGATCAAACGAGTTAGCTTCAAGTCCACGCGAAGCAAGTGATTTAGCTTCAAATCAATGCGATGTAGGAGGTTTACCTTCAAATCCATGCTTAACAAATAATTTAGCTTCAAACACTTGGGATATAAGTGATATAGCTTCAAAGGCAGACGATCAGACGAGTTAGCTTCAAAATTCATGCGATAAACTTGATTTAGCTTCAAATCAATGCGAAGTAAAAGGATTGGCTTAAAATCCATGCAACACAAATGATTTAGCTTCAAATACTTGCGATATAAATGATATAGCTTCAAATGCAGGCGAAACAAACGTGTTAGCTTCTAATCCATGCGAAACTCATGATTTAGCTTCAAATCAATGCGATGTAGAAGGTTTACCTTCAAATCAATGCTTAACAAATAATTTAGCTTCAAATACTTGCGATATAAATGATATAGCTTCAAATGCAGGCGAAACAAACGAGTTAGCTTCTAATCCATGCGAAACTCATGATTTAGCTTCAAATCAATGCGATGTAGAAGGTTTACCTTCAAATCAATGCTTAACAAATAATTTAGCTCCAAACACTTGGCATATAAGTGATATAGCTTCAAATACAGACGATCAAACGAGTTGGCTTCAAAATCCATGCGATAAACTTGATTTAGCTTCAAATCCATGCGTAGTAGAAGGATTAGCTCCAAATCCATGCACAACAAATGATTCAGCTTCAGACACTTGGGATATAAGTGATATAGCTTCAAATGCAGACGATCAAACGAGTTTGCTTCAAGTCCACGCGGAGCAAGTGATTTAGCTTCAAATCAATGCGATGTAGGAGGTTTACCTTCAAATCCATGCTTAACAAATGATTTCACTTCAAATACATGCGATATAAATGATATAACTTCAAATGCAGGCGAAACAAACGTGTTAGCTTCTAATCCATGCGAAACTCATGATTTAGCTTCAAATCAATGCGATGTAGGAGGTTTACCTTCAAATCCATGCTTAACAAATAATTTAGCTTCAAAGACTTGGGATATAAGTGATATAGCTTCAAATGCAGACGATCAAACAAGTTAGCCACAAAATCCATGCGATAAACTTGATTTAGCTTCAAATCAATGCGAAGTAGAAGGATTAGCTTCAAATCCATGCAACACAAATGATTTAGCTTCAAATACTTGCGATATAAATGATATAGCTTCAAATGCAGGCGAAACAAACGAGTTAGCTTCTAATCCATGCGAAACTCATGATTTAGCTTCAAATCAATGCGATGTAGAAGGCTTACCTTCAAATCCATACTTAAAGAATGATTTAGCTTCAAACACTTGGGATATAAGTGATATGTCATCAAATGCAGACGATCAAACGAGTTAGCTTCAAAATCCATGCGATAAACTTGATCTAGCTTCAAATCAATGCGATGTAGAAGGTTTACCTTCAAATCCATGCTTAACAAATGATTTAGCTTCAAATACTTGCGATATAAATGATATAGCTTCAAATGCAGGCGAAACAAACGTGTTAGCTTCTAATCCATGCTAAACTCATGATTTAGCTTCAAATCAATGCGATGTAGAAGGTTTACCTTCAAATCCATGCTTAACAAATGATTTAGCTTCAAATACTTGCGATATAAATGATATAGCTTCAAATGCAGGCGAAACAAACGTATTAGCTTCTAATCCATGCGGAACTCATGATTTAGCTTCAAATCAATGCGATGTAGAAGGTTTACCTTCAAATCCATGCTTAAAAAATGATTTAGCTTCAAACACTTGGGATATAAGTGATATGGCATCAAATGCAGACGATCAAACGAGTTAGCTTCAAAATCCATGCGATAAACTTGATTTAGCTTCAAATCCATGCGTAGTAGAAGGATTAGCTTCAAATCCATGCACAACAAATGATTTAGCTTCAGACACTTGGGATATAAGTGATATAGCTTCAAATGCAGACGATCAAACGAGTTAGCTTCAAGTCCACGCGGAGCAAGTGATTTAGCTTCAAATCAATGCGATGTAGGAGGTTTACCTACAAATCCATGCTTAACAAATGATTTCACTTCAAATACATGCGATATAAATGATATAACTTCAAATGCAGGCGAAACAAACGTGTTAGCTTCTAATCCATGCGAAACTCATGATTTAGCTTCAAATCAATGCGATGTAGGAGGTTTACCTTCAAATCCATGCTTAACAAATAATTTAGCTTCAAAGACTTGGGATATAAGTGATATAGTTTCAAATGCAGACGATCAAACAAGTTAGCCACAAAATCCATTTGATCAACTTGATTTAGCTTCAAATCAATGCGAAGTAGAAGGATTAGCTTCAAATCCATGCAACACAAATGATTTAGCTTCAAATACTTGCGATATAAATGATATAGCTTCAAATGCAGGCGAAACAAACGAGTTAGCTTCTAATCCATGCGAAACTCATGATTTAGCTTCAAATCAACGCGATGTAGAAGGTTTACCTTCAAATCCATACTTAAAGAATGATTTAGCTTCAAACACTTGGGATATAAGTGATATGTCATCAAATGCAGACGATCAAACGAGTTAGCTTCAAAATCCATGCGATAAACTTGATTTAGCTTCAAATCAATGCGATGTAGAAGGTTTAACTTCAAATCCATGCTTAAAAAATGATTTAGCTTCAAACACTTGGGATATAAGTGATATGGCTTCAAATGCAGACGATCAAACGAGTTAGCTTCATAATCCACGCGATAAATTTGATTTAGATTCAAATCAATGCGAAGTAGAAGGATGAGCTTCAAATCCATGCAACACAAATGATTTAGCTTCAAATACTTGCGATATAAATGACATAGCTTCAAATGCAGGCGACACAAACGAGTTAGCTTCTAATCCATGCGAAACTCATGATTTAGCTTCAAATCAATGCGATGTAGAAGGTTTACCTTTAAATCCATGCTTAACAAATAATTTAGCTTCAAACACTTGGGATATAAGTGATATAGCTTCAAATACAGACGATCAAACGAGTTAGCTTCAAAATCCATGCGATAAACTTGATTTAGCTTCAAATCAATGCGAAGTAGAAGGATTAGCTTAAAATCCATGCAACACAAATGATTTAGCTTCAAATACTTGCGATATATATGATATAGCTTCAAATGCAGGCGAAATAAATGTGTTAGCTTCTAATCCATGCGAAACTCATGATTTAGCTTCAAATCAATGCGATGTAGAAGGTTTACCTTCAAATCCATGCTTAAAAAATGATTTAGCTTCAAATACTTGCGATATAAATGATATAGCTTCAAATGCAGACGATCAAACAAGTTAGCCACAAAATCCATGCGATAAACTTGATTTAGCTTCAAATCAATGCGAAGTAGAAGGATTAGCTTCAAATCCATGCTTAAAAAATGATTTAGCTTCAAATACTTGCGATATAAATGATATAGCTTCAAATGCAGGCGAAGCAAACGCGTTAGCTTCTAATCCATGCGAAACTCATGATTTAGCTTCAAATCAATGCGATGTAGAAGGTTTACCTTTAAATCCATGCTTAACAAATAATTTAGCTTCAAACACTTGGGATATAAGTGATATAGCTTCAAATGCAGGCGAAACAAACGAGTTAGCTTCTAATCCATGCGAAACTCATGATTTAGCTTCAAATCAATGCGATGTAGAAGGTTTACCTTCAAATCAATGCTTAACAAATAATTTAGCTTCAAACACTTGGGATATAAGTGATATAGCTTCAAATACAGACGATCAAACGAGTTAGCTTCAAAATCCATGCGATAAACTTGATTTAGCTTCAAATCAATGCGAAGTAGAAGGATTAGCTTAAAATCCATGCAACACAAATGATTTAGCTTCAAATACTTGCGATATATATGATATAGCTTCAAATGCAGGCGAAATAAGTGTGTTAGCTTCTAATCCATGCGAAACTCACGATTTAGCTTCAAATCAATGCGATGTAGAAGGTTTACCTTCAAATCCATGCTTAAAAATGATTTAGCTTCAAATACTTGCGATATAAATGATATAGCTTCAAATGCAGACGATCAAACAAGTTAGCCACAAAATCCATGCGATAAACTTGATTTAGCTTCAAATCAATGCGAAGTAGAAGGATTAGCTTCAAATCCATGCTTAAAAAATGATTTAGCTTCAAATACTTGCGATATAAATGATATAGCTTCAAATGCAGGCGAAGCAAACGCGTTAGTTTCTAATCCATGCGAAACTCATGATTTAGCTTCAAATCAATGCGATGTAGAAGGTTTACCTTTAAATCCATGCTTAACAAATAATTTAGCTTCAAACACTTGGGATATAAGTGATATAGCTTCAAATACAGACGATCAAACGTGTTAGCTTCAAAATCCATGCAATAAACTTGATTTAGCTTCAAATCAATGCGAAGTAGAAGGATTAGCTTAAAATCCATGCAACACAAATGATTTAGCTTCAAATACTTGCGATATATATGATATAGCTTCAAATGCAGGCGAAACAAACGAGTTAGCTTCTAATCCATGCGAAACTCATGGTTTAGCTTCAAATCAATGCGATGTAGAAGGTTTACCTTCAAATCAATGCTTAACAAATAATTTAGCTCCAAACACTTGGCATATAAGTGATATAGCTTCAAATACAGACGATCAAACGAGTTAGCTTCAAAATCCATGCGATAAACTTGATTTAGCTTCAAATCAATGCGAAGTAGAAGGTTTACCTTCAAATCCATGCAACACAAATGATTTAGCTTCAAATACTTGCGATATATATGATATAGCTTCAAATGCAGGCGAAATAAATGTGTTAGCTTCTAATCCATGCGAAACTCATGATTTAGCTTCAAATCAATGCGATGTAGAAGGTTTACCTTCAAATCCATGCTTAAAAAATGATTTAGCTTCAAATACTTGCGATATAAATGATATAGCTTCAAATGCAGACGATCAAACAAGTTAGCCACAAAATCCATGCGATAAACTTGATTTAGCTTCAAATCAATGCGAAGTAGAAGGATTAGCTTCAAATCCATGCTTAAAAAATGATATAGCTTCAAACACTTGGGATATAAGTGATATGGCATCAAATGCAGACGATCAAACGAGATAGCTTCAAAATCCATGCGATAAACTTGATTTAGCTTCAAATCAATGCGAAGTAGAAGGATTAGCATCTAATCCGTGGAACACAAATGATTTAGCTTCAAATACTTGCGATATAAATGATATAGCTTCAAATGCAGGCGAAACAAACGAGTTAGCTTCTAATCCATGCGAAACTCATGATTTAGCTTCAAATCAATGCGATGTAGAAGGTTTACCTTCAAATCCATGCAACACAAATGATTTAGCTTCAAATACTTGCGATATAAATGATATAGCTTCAAATGCAGGCGAAACAAACGTGTTAGCTTCTAATCCATGCGAAACTCATGATTTAGCTTCAAATCAATGCGATGTAGAAGGTTTACCTTCAAATCCATGCTTGACAAATGATTTAGCTTCAAACACTTGGGATATAAGTGATATAGCTTCAAAGGCAGACGATCAAACGAGTTAGCTTCAAAATTCGTGCGATAAACTTGATTTAGCTTCAAATCAATGCGAAGTAGAAGGATTGGTTTAAAATCCATGCAACACAAATGATTTAGCTTCAAATACTTGCGATATAAATGATATAGCTTCAAATGCAGGCGAAACAAACGAGTTAGCTTCTAATCCATGCGAAACTCATGATTTAGCTTCAAATCAATGCGATGTAGAAGGTTTACCTTCAAATCCATGCTTAAAAAATGATTTAGCTTCAAACACTTGGGATATAAGTGATATGTCATCAAATGCAGACGATCAAACGAGTTAGCTTCAAAATCCATGCGATAAACTTGATTTAGCTTCAAATCAATGCGAAGTAGTAGGATTGCTTCAAATCCATGCGAAACAAATGATTTAGGTTCAGATACTTGCGGTATAAATGATACAGCTTCAAATGCAGACGAAACAAACGAGTTAGCTTCTAGTCCATGCGAAACTCATGATTTCGCTTCAAATCAATGCGATGTAGAAGGTTTACCTTCAAATCCATGCTTAACAAATGATTTAGCTTCAAATACTTGCGATATAAATGATATAGCTTCAAATGCAGGCGAAACAAACGAGTTAGCTTCTAATCCATGCGAAACTCATGATTTAGCTTCAAATCAATGCGATGTAGCAGGTTTACCTTCAAATCAATGCTTAACAAATAATTTAGCTCCAAACACTTGGCATATATGTGATATAGCTTCAAATACAGACCATCAAACGAGTTAGCTTCAAAATCCATGCGATAAACTTGATTTAGCTTCAAATCAATGCGAAGTAGAAGGATTAGCTTAAAATCCATGCAACACAAATGATTTAGCTTCAAATACTTGCGATATATATGATATAGCTTCAAATGCAGGCGAAATAAATGTGTTAGCTTCTAATCCATGCGAAACTCACGATTTAGCTTCAAATCAATGCGATGTAGAAGGTTTACCTTCAAATCCATGCTTAAAAAATGATTTAGCTTCAAATACTTGCGATATAAATGATATAGCTTCAAATGCAGACGATCAAACAAGTTAGCCACAAAATCCATGCGATAAACTTGATTTAGCTTCAAATCAATGCGAAGTAGAAGGATTAGCTTCAAATCCATGCTTAAAAAATGATTTAGCTTCAAATACTTGCGATATAAATGATATAGCTTCAAATGCAGGCGAAGCAAACGCGTTAGCTTCTAATCCATGCGAAACTCATGATTTAGCTTCAAATCAATGCGATGTAGAAGGTTTACCTTTAAATCCATGCTTAACAAATAATTTAGCTTCAAACACTTGGGATATAAGTGATATAGCTTCAAATACAGACGATCAAACGAGTTAGCTTCAAAATCCATGCAATAAACTTGATTTAGCTTCAAATCAATGCGAAGTAGAAGGATTAGCTTAAAATCCATGCAACACAAATGATTTAGCTTCAAATACTTGCGATATATATGATATAGCTTCAAATGCAGGCGAAACAAACGAGTTAGCTTCTAATCCATGCGAAACTCATGGTTTAGCTTCAAATCAATGCGATGTAGAAGGTTTACCTTCAAATCAATGCTTAACAAATAATTTAGCTCCAAACACTTGGCATATAAGTGATATAGCTTCAAATACAGACGATCAAACGAGTTAGCTTCAAAATCCATGCGATAAACTTGATTTAGCTTCAAATCAATGCGAAGTAGAAGGTTTACCTTCAAATCCATGCAACACAAATGATTTAGCTTCAAATACTTGCGATATATATGATATAGCTTCAAATGCAGGCGAAATAAATGTGTTAGCTTCTAATCCATGCGAAACTCATGATTTAGCTTCAAATCAATGCGATGTAGAAGGTTTACCTTCAAATCCATGCTTAAAAAATGATTTAGCTTCAAATACTTGCGATATAAATGATATAGCTTCAAATGCAGACGATCAAACAAGTTAGCCACAAAATCCATGCGATAAACTTGATTTAGCTTCAAATCAATGCGAAGTAGAAGGATTAGCTTCAAATCCATGCTTAAAAAATGATATAGCTTCAAACACTTGGGATATAAGTGATATGGCATCAAATGCAGACGATCAAACGAGATAGCTTCAAAATCCATGCGATAAACTTGATTTAGCTTCAAATCAATGCGAAGTAGAAGGATTAGCATCTAATCCGTGGAACACAAATGATTTAGCTTCAAATACTTGTGATATAAATGATATAGCTTCAAATGCAGGCGAAACAAACGAGTTAGCTTCTAATCCATGCGAAACTCATGATTTAGCTTCAAATCAATGCGATGTAGAAGGTTTACCTTCAAATCCATGCAACACAAATGATTTAGCTTCAAATACTTGCGATATAAATGATATAGCTTCAAATGCAGGCGAAACAAACGTGTTAGCTTCTAATCCATGCGAAACTCATGATTTAGCTTCAAATCAATGCGATGTAGAAGGTTTACCTTCAAATCCATGCTTGACAAATGATTTAGCTTCAAACACTTGGGATATAAGTGATATAGCTTCAAAGGCAGACGATCAAACGAGTTAGCTTCAAAATTCATGCGATAAACTTGATTTAGCTTCAAATCAATGCGAAGTAGAAGGATTGGTTTAAAATCCATGCAACACAAATGATTTAGCTTCAAATACTTGCGATATAAATGATATAGCTTCAAATGCAGGCGAAACAAACGAGTTAGCTTCTAATCCATGCGAAACTCATGATTTAGCTTCAAATCAATGCGATGTAGAAGGTTTACCTTCAAATCCATGCTTAAAAAATGATTTAGCTTCAAACACTTGGGATATAAGTGATATGTCATCAAATGCAGACGATCAAACGAGTTAGCTTCAAAATCCATGCGATAAACTTGATTTCGCTTCAAATCAATGCGATGTAGAAGGTTTACCTTCAAATCCATGCTTAACAAATGATTTAGCTTCAAATACTTGCGATATAAATGATATAGCTTCAAATGCAGGCGAAACAAACGAGTTAGCTTCTAATCCATGCGAAACTCATGATTTAGCTTCAAATCAATGCGATGTAGCAGGTTTACCTTCAAATCAATGCTTAACAAATAATTTAGCTCCAAACACTTGGCATATATGTGATATAGCTTCAAATACAGACGATCAAACGAGTTAGCTTCAAAATCCATGCGATAAACTTGATTTAGCTTCAAATCAATGCGAAGTAGAAGGTTTACCTTCAAATCCATGCTTAACAAATGATTTAGCTTCAAATCAATGCGATGTAGAAGGTTCACCTTCAAATCCATGCTTAAAAAATGATTTAGCTTCAAACGCTTGGGATATAAGTGATATGGCATCAAATGCAGACGATCAAACGAGATAGCTTCAAAATCCATGCGATAAACTTGATTTAGCTTCAAATCAATGCGAAGTAGAAGGATTAGCATCTAATCCGTGGAACACAAATGATTTAGCTTCAAATACTTGCGATATAAATGATATAGCTTCAAATGCAGGCGAAACAAACGAGTTAGCTTCTAATCCATGCGAAACTCATGATTTAGCTTCAAATCAATGCGATGTAGAAGGTTTACCTTTAAATCCATGCTTAACAAATAATTTAGCTTCAAACACTTGGGATATAAGTGATATAGCTTCAAATACAGACGATCAAACGAGTTAGCTTCAAAATCCATGCGATAAACTTGATTTAGCTTCAAATCAATGCGAAGTAGAAGGATTAGCTTAAAATCCATGCAACACAAATGATTTAGCTTCAAATACTTGCGATATATATGATATAGCTTCAAATGCAGGCGAAATAAATGTGTTAGCTTCTAATCCATGCGAAACTCATGATTTAGCTTCAAATCAATGCGATGTAGAAGGTTTACCTTCAAATCCATGCTTAAAAAATGATTTAGCTTCAAATACTTGCGATATAAATGATATAGCTTCAAATGCAGACGATCAAACAAGTTAGCCACAAAATCCATGCGATAAACTTGATTTAGCTTCAAATCAATGCGAAGTAGAAGGATTAGCTTCAAATCCATGCTTAAAAAATGATTTAGCTTCAAATACTTGCGATATAAATGATATAGCTTCAAATGCAGGCGAAGCAAACGCGTTAGCTTCTAATCCATGCGAAACTCATGATTTAGCTTCAAATCAATGCGATGTAGAAGGTTTACCTTTAAATCCATGCTTAACAAATAATTTAGCTTCAAACACTTGGGATATAAGTGATATAGCTTCAAATACAGACGATCAAACGAGTTAGCTTCAAAATCCATGCAATAAACTTGATTTAGCTTCAAATCAATGCGAAGTAGAAGGATTAGCTTAAAATCCATGCAACACAAATGATTTAGCTTCAAATACTTGCGATATATATGATATAGCTTCAAATGCAGGCGAAACAAACGAGTTAGCTTCTAATCCATGCGAAACTCATGATTTAGCTTCAAATCAATGCGATGTAGAAGGTTTACCTTCAAATCAATGCTTAACAAATAATTTAGCTTCAAACACTTGGGATATAAGTGATATAGCTTCAAATACAGACGATCAAACGAGTTAGCTTCAAAATCCATGCGATAAACTTGATTTAGCTTCAAATCAATGCGAAGTAGAAGGATTACCTTCAAATCCATGCAACACAAATGATTTAGCTTCAAATACTTGCGATATATATGATATAGCTTCAAATGCAGGCGAAATAAATGTGTTAGCTTCTAATCCATGCGAAACTCATGATTTAGCTTCAAATCAATGCGATGTAGAAGGTTTACCTTCAAATCCATGCTTAAAAAATGATTTAGCTTCAAATACTTGCGATATAAATGATATAGCTTCAAATGCAGACGATCAAACAAGTTAGCCACAAAATCCATGCGATAAACTTGATTTAGCTTCAAATCAATGCGAAGTAGAAGGATTAGCTTCAAATCCATGCTTAAAAAATGATATAGCTTCAAACACTTGGGATATAAGTGATATGGCATCAAATGCAGACGATCAAACGAGATAGCTTCAAAATCCATGCGATAAACTTGATTTAGCTTCAAATCAATGCGAAGTAGAAGGATTAGCATCTAATCCGTGGAACACAAACGATTTAGCTTCAAATACTTGTGATATAAATGATATAGCTTCAAATGCAGGCGAAACAAACGAGTTAGCTTCTAATCCATGCGAAACTCATGATTTAGCTTCAAATCAATGCGATGTAGAAGGTTTACCTTCAAATCCATGCAACACAAATGATTTAGCTTCAAATACTTGCGATATAAATGATATAGCTTCAAATGCAGGCGAAACAAACGTGTTAGCTTCTAATCCATGCGAAACTCATGATTTAGCTTCAAATCAATGCGATGTAGAAGGTTTACCTTCAAATCCATGCTTGACAAATGATTTAGCTTCAAACACTTGGGATATAAGTGATATAGCTTCAAAGGCAGACGATCAAACGAGTTAGCTTCAAAATTCATGCGATAAACTTGATTTAGCTTCAAATCAATGCGAAGTAGAAGGATTGGTTTAAAATCCATGCAACACAAATGATTTAGCTTCAAATACTTGCGATATAAATGATATAGCTTCAAATGCAGGCGAAACAAACGAGTTAGCTTCTAATCCATGCGAAACTCATGATTTAGCTTCAAATCAATGCGATGTAGAAGGTTTACCTTCAAATCCATGCTTAAAAAATGATTTAGCTTCAAACACTTGGGATATAAGTGATATGTCATCAAATGCAGACGATCAAACGAGTTAGCTTCAAAATCCATGCGATAAACTTGATTTAGCTTCAAATCAATGCGAAGTAGTAGGATTGCTTCAAATCCATGCGAAACAAATGATTTAGGTTCAGATACTTGCGGTATAAATGATACAGCTTCAAATGCAGACGAAACAAACGAGTTAGCTTCTAGTCCATGCGAAACTCATGATTTCGCTTCAAATCAATGCGATGTAGAAGGTTTACCTTCAAATCCATGCTTAACAAATGATTTAGCTTCAAATACTTGCGATATAAATGATATAGCTTCAAATGCAGGCGAAACAAACGAGTTAGCTTCTAATCCATGCGAAACTCATGATTTAGCTTCAAATCAATGCGATGTAGCAGGTTTACCTTCAAATCAATGCTTAACAAATAATTTAGCTCCAAACACTTGGCATATATGTGATATAGCTTCAAATACAGACGATCAAACGAGTTAGCTTCAAAATCCATGCGATAAACTTGATTTAGCTTCAAATCAATGCGAAGTAGAAGGTTTACCTTCAAATCCATGCTTAACAAATGATTTAGCTTCAAATCAATGCGATGTAGAAGGTTCACCTTCAAATCCATGCTTAAAAAATGATTTAGCTTCAAACGCTTGGGATATAAGTGATATGGCATCAAATGCAGACGATCAAACGAGATAGCTTCAAAATCCATGCGATAAACTTGATTTAGCTTCAAATCAATGCGAAGTAGAAGGATTAGCATCTAATCCGTGGAACACAAATGATTTAGCTTCAAATACTTGCGATATAAATGATATAGCTTCAAATGCAGGCGAAACAAACGAGTTAGCTTCTAATCCATGCGAAACTCATGATTTAGCTTCAAATCAATGCGATGTAGAAGGTTTACCTTCAAATCCATGCAACACAAATGATTTAGCTTCAAATACTTGCGATATAAATGATATAGCTTCAAATGCAGGCGAAACAAACGAGTTAGCTTCTAATCCATGCGAAACTCATGATTTAGCTTCAAATCAATGCGATGTAGAAGGTTTACCTTCAAATCCATGCTTAAAAAATGATTTTGCTTCAAACACTTGGGATATAAGTGATATGTCATCAAATGCAGACGATCAAACGAGTTAGCTTCAAAATCCATGCGATAAACTTGATTTAGCTTCAAATCAATGCGAAGTAGTAGGATTGCTTCAAATCCATGCGAAACAAATGATTTAGGTTCAGATACTTGCGGTATAAATGATACAGCTTCAAATGCAGACGAAACAAACGAGTTAGCTTCTAGTCCATGCGAAACTCATGATTTCGCTTCAAATCAATGCGATGTAGAAGGTTTACCTTCAAATCCATGCTTAACAAATGATTTAGCTTCAAATACTTGCGATATAAATGATATAGCTTCAAATGCAGGCGAAACAAACGAGTTAGCTTCTAATCCATGCGAAACTCATGATTTAGCTTCAAATCAATGCGATGTAGCAGGTTTACCTTCAAATCAATGCTTAACAAATAATTTAGCTCCAAACACTTGGCATATAAGTGATATAGCTTCAAATACAGACGATCAAACGAGTTAGCTTCAAAATCCATGCGATAAACTTGATTTAGCTTCAAATCAATGCGAAGTAGAAGGTTTACCTTCAAATCCATGCTTAACAAATGATTTAGCTTCAAATCAATGCGATGTAGAAGGTTCACCTTCAAATCCATGCTTAAAAAATGATTTAGCTTCAAACGCTTGGGATATAAGTGATATGGCATCAAATGCAGACGATCAAACGAGATAGCTTCAAAATCCATGCGATAAACTTGATTTAGCTTCAAATCAATGCGAAGTAGAAGGATTAGCATCTAATCCGTGGAACACAAATGATTTAGCTTCAAATACTTGCGATATAAATGATATAGCTTCAAATGCAGGCGAAACAAACGAGTTAGCTTCTAATCCATGCGAAACTCATGATTTAGCTTCAAATCAATGCGATGTAGAAGGTTTACCTTCAAATCCATGCAACACAAATGATTTAGCTTCAAATACTTGCGATATAAATGATATAGATTCAAATGCAGGCGAAACAAACGTGTTAGCTTCTAATCCATGCGAAACTCATGATTTAGCTTCAAATCAATCCGATGTACAAGGTTTACCTTCAAATCCATGCTTGACAAATGATTTAGCTTCAAACACTTGGGATATAAGTGATATAGCTTCAAAGGCAGACGATCAAACGAGTTAGCTTCAAAATTCATGCGATAAACTTGATTTAGCTTCAAATCAATGCGATGTAGAAGGTTTACCTTTAAATCCATGCTTGACCAATAATTTAGCTTCAAACACTTGGGATATAAGTGATATAGCTTCAAATGCAGACGATCAAACGAGTTAGCTTCAAAATCCATGGGATAAACTTGATTTAGCTTCAAAACAATGCGAAGTAGAAGGATTAGCTTAAAATCCATGCAACACAAATGATTTAGCTTCAAATACTTGCGATATAAATGATATAGCTTCAAATGTAGGCGAAACAAACGAGTTAGATTCTAATCCATGCGAAACTCATGATTTAGCTTCAAATCAATGCGATGTAGAAGTTTTACCTTCAAATCCATGCTTAAAAAATGATTTAGCTTCAAATACTTGCGATATAAATGATATAGCTTCAAATGCAGACGATCAAACAAGTTAGCCACAAAATCCATGCGATAAACTTGATTTAGCTTCAAATCAATGCGAAGTAGAAGGATTAGCTTCAAATCCATGCAACACAAATGATTTAGCTTCAGACACTTGGGATATAAGTGATATAGCTTCAAATGCAGACGATCAAACCAGTTAGCATCTAATCCATGCGAAACTCATGATTTAGCTTCAAATCAATGCGATGTAGAAGGTTTACCTTCAAATCCATGCTTAACAAATAATTTAGCTTCAAACACTTGGGATATAAGTGATATAGCTTCAAATGCAGACGATCAAACGAGTCAGCTTCAAGTCCACGCGAAACAAGTGATTTAGCTTCAGACACTTGCGATATAAGTGATATAGCTTCAAATGCAGAAGAATCAAACTTGTTATCTTCAAATCCATGCCATGCACTTGAGTTAGCTGAAAATGAATGAGATGTAGAAGGTTTAGCTTCAAATCTATGCGAAACAAATGACTTAGCATCAGATACTTGCGATATAAGTGATATAGCTTCAAATGCAGGCGAAACAAACGAGTTAGCTTCTAATCCATGCGAAACTCATGATTTAGCATCAAATCAATGCGATGTAGAAGGTTTACCTTCAAATCCATGCTTAACAAATAATTTAGCTTCAAACACTTGGGATATAAGTGATATAGCTTCAAATGCGGATGATCAAACGTGTTAGCTTCAAGTCCACGCGAAACAAGTGATTTAGCTTCAGACATTTGCGATATAAGTGATATTGTTTCAAATGCAGAAGAAACAAACGAGTTATCTTCTAATCCGTGCGAAACTCATGATTTAGCTTCAAATCAATGCGATGTAGAAGGTTTATCTTCAAATCCATGCTTAACAAATAATTTAGCTTCAAACACTTGGGATATAAGTGATATAGCTTGAAATGCAGACGATCAAACGAGTTAGCTTCAAGTCCACGCGAAACAAGTGATTTAGCTTCAGACAGTTGCGATATAAGTGATATAGCTTCAAATGCAGAAGAAACAAACGAGTTATCTTCAAATGCATGCCATGCACTTGATTTAGCTGAAAATGAGTGACATGTAGAAGGTTTAGCTTCAAATCTATGCGAAACAAATGATTTAGCATCAGATACTTGCGATATAAGTGATATAGCTTCAAATGCAGGCGAAACAAACGAGTTAGCTTCTAATCCATGCGAAACTCATGATTTAGCTGCAAATCAATGTGATGTAGAAGGTTTACCTTCAAATTCATGCTTAACAAATAATTTAGCTTCAAACACTTGGGATATAAGTGATATAGCTTCAAATGCGGATGATCAAACGTGTTAGCTTCAAGTCCACGCGAAACAAGTGATTTAGCTTCAGACATTTGCGATATAAGTGATATTGTTTCAAATGCAGAAGAAATAAACGAGTTATCTTCAAATCCATGCCATGCACTTGATTTAGCTGAAAATCAATGCGATGTAGATGGTTTACCTTCAAATCCATGCTTAACAAATGATTTAGCTTCAAATACTTGCGATATAAATGATATAGCTTCAAATGCTGTAGAAACAAACGAGTTATCTTCAAATCCATGCCATGCACTTGATTTAGCTGAAAATCAATGCGATGTAGAAGGTTTAGCTTGAAATCCATGCGAAACAAATGATTTAGCATCAGATACTTGCGATTTAAGTGATATAGCTTCAAATGCAGGCGAAACAAACGAGTTAGCATCTAATCCGTGCGAAACTCATGATTTAGCTTCAAATCAATGCGATGTAGAAGGTTTATCTTCAAATCCATGCTTAACAAATAATTTAGCTTCAAACACTTGGGATATAAGTGATATAGCTTGAAATGCAGACGATCAAACGAGTTAGCTTCAAGTCCACGCGAAACAAGTGATTTAGCTTCAGACAGTTGCGATATAAGTGATATAGCTTCAAATGCAGAAGAAACAAACGAGTTATCTTCAAATGCATGCCATGCACTTGATTTAGCTGAAAATGAGTGACATGTAGAAGGTTTAGCTTCAAATCTATGCGAAACAAATGATTTAGCATCAGATACTTGCGATATAAGTGATATAGCTTCAAATGCAGGCGAAACAAACGAGTTAGCTTCTAATCCATGCGAAACTCATGATTTAGCTGCAAATCAATGTGATGTAGAAGGTTTACCTTCAAATTCATGCTTAACAAATAATTTAGCTTCAAACACTTGGGATATAAGTGATATAGCTTCAAATGCGGATGATCAAACGTGTTAGCTTCAAGTCCACGCGAAACAAGTGATTTAGCTTCAGACATTTGCGATATAAGTGATATTGTTTCAAATGCAGAAGAAATAAACGAGTTATCTTCAAATCCATGCCATGCACTTGATTTAGCTGAAAATCAATGCGATGTAGATGGTTTACCTTCAAATCCATGCTTAACAAATGATTTAGCTTCAAATACTTGCGATATAAATGATATAGCTTCAAATGCTGTAGAAACAAACGAGTTATCTTCAAATCCATGCCATGCACTTGATTTAGCTGAAAATCAATGCGATGTAGAAGGTTTAGCTTGAAATCCATGCGAAACAAATGATTTAGCATCAGATACTTGCGATTTAAGTGATATAGCTTCAAATGCAGGCGAAACAAACGAGTTAGCATCTAATCCATGCGAAACTCATGATTTAGCTTCAAATCAATGCGATGTAGAAGGTTTACCTTCAAATCCATGCTTAACAAATAATTTAGCTTCAAACACTTGGGATATAAGTGATATAGCTTCAAATGCAGACGATCAAACGAGTTAGCTTCAAAATCCATGCGATAAACTTGATTTAGCTTCAAATCAATGCGAAGTAGAAGGATTAGCTTCAAATCCGTGCAACACAAATGATGTAGCTTCAAATACTTGCGATATAAATCATATAGCTTCAAATGCAGGCGAAACAAACGAGTTAGCTTCTAATCCATGCGAAACTCATGATTTAGCTTCAAATCAATGCGATGTAGAAGGTTTACCTTCAAATCCATGCTTAATAAATGATTTAGCTTCAAACACTTCGGATATAAGTGACTTAGCTTCAAATGCAGACGATCAAACGAGTTAGCTTCATAATCCACGCGATAAATTTGATTTAGCTTCAAATCGATGCGAAGTAGAAGGATGAGCTTCAAATCCATGCAACACAAATGATTTAGCTTCAAATACTAGCGATATAAATGATATAGCTTCAAATGCAGGCAAAACAAACGTGTTAGCTTCTAATCCATTCGAAACTCATGATTTAGCTTCAAATCAATGCGATGTAGAAGGTTTACCTTCAAATCCATGCTTAACAAATGATTTAGCTTCAAATACTTGGGATATATATGATATAGCTTCAAATGCAGAAGAAACAAACGGGTTATCTTCAAATCCATGCCATGCACTTGATTTAGCTGAAAATCAATGCGATGTAGAAGGTTTACCTTCAAATCCATGCTTAACAAATGATTTAGCTTCAAATACTTGGGGTATATATGATATAGCTTCAAATGCAGAAGAAACAAACGGGTTATCTTCAAATCCATGCCATGCACTTGATTTAGCTGAAAATCAATGCGATGTAGAAGGTTTAGCTTCAAATCCATGCGAAACAAATGATTTAGCATCAGATACTTGCGATATTAGTGATATAGCTTCAAATGCAGAAGACACAAACGAGTTATCTTCAAATCCATGCCATGCACTTGATTTACCTGAAAATCAATGCGATGTAGTAGGTTTAGCTTCAAATCCATGCGAAACAAATGATTTAGGTTCAGATACTTGCGGTATAAATGATACAGCTTCAAATGCAGACGAAACAAACGAGTTAGCTTCATATCTATGCGAAACACATGATTTAGCTTCAAATCAATGCGATGTAGAAGCTTTACCTTCAAATCCATGCTTAACAAATGATTTAGCTTCAAATACTTGCGATATAAATGATATAGCTTCAAATGCAGGCGAAACAAACGTGTTAGCTTGTAATTCATGCGAAACTCATGATTTAGCTTCAAATCAATGCGATGTAGAAGGTTTACCTTCAAATCCATGCTTAACAAATAATTTAGCTTCAAACACTTGGGATATAAGTGATATAGCTTCAAATGCAGACGATCAAACGAGTTAGCTTCAAAATACATGCGATAAAATTGATTTAGCTTCAAATCAATGCGAAGTAGAAGGATTAGCTTCAAATTCGTGCAACACAAATGATGTAGCTTCAAATACTTGCGATATAAATCATATAGCTTCAAATGCAGGCGAAACAAACGAGTTAGCTTCTAATCCATGCGAAACTCATGATTTAGCTTCAAATCAATGCGATGTAGAAGGTTTACCTTCAAATCCATGCTTAACAAATAATTTAGCTTCAAACACTTGGGATACAAGTGATATAGCTTCAAATGCAGACGATCAAACGAGTTAGCTTCAAAATCCATGCGATAAACTTGATTTAGCTTCAAATCAATGCGATGTAGAAGGATTAGCTTCAAATCCGTGCAACACAAATGATGTAGCTTCAAATACTTGCGATATAAATCATATAGCTTCAAATGCAGGCGAAACAAACGAGTTAGCTTCTAATCCATGCGAAACTCATGATTTAGCTTCAAATCAATGCGATGTAGAAGGTTTACCTTCAAATCCATGCTTAACAAATAATTTAGCTTCTAACACTTGGGATATAAGTGATATAGCTTCAAATGCAGACGATCAAACGAGTTAGCTTCAAAATCCATGCGATAAACTTGATTTAGCTTCAAATCAATGCGAAGTAGAAGGTTTACCTTCAAATCCATGCTTAACAAATGATTTAGCTTCAAATACTTGCGATATAAATGATATAGCTTCAAATGCAGGCGAAAGAAACGTGTTAGCTTCTAATCCATGCGAAACTCATGATTTAGCTTCAAATCAATGCGATGTAGAAGGTTCACCTTCAAACCCATGCTTAAAAAATGATTTAGCTTCAAATACTTGGGATATAAGTGATATGGCATCAAATGCAGACGATCAAACGAGATAGCTTCAAAATCAATGCGATAAACTTGATTTAGCTTCAAATCAATGCGAAGTAGAAGGATTAGCATCTAATCCGTGGAACACAAATGATTTAGCTTCAAATACTTGCGATATAAATGATATAGCTTCAAATGCAGGCGAAACAAACGAGTTAGCTTCTAATCCATGCGAAACTCATGATTTAGCTTCAAATCAATGCGATGTAGAAGGTTTACCTTCAAATCCATGCTTAACAAATGATTTCGCTTCAAATACTTGCGATATAAATGATATAGCTTCAAATGCAGGCGAAACAAACGAGTTAGCTTCTAATCCATGCGAAACTCATGATTTAGCTTCAAATCAATGCGATGTAGAAGGTTTACCTTCAAATCCATGCTTAACAAATGATTTAGCTTCAAACACTTGGGATATAAGTGATATAGCTTCAAAGGAAGACGATCAAACGAGTTAGCTTCACAATTCATGCGATAAACTTGATTTAGCTTCAAATCAATGCGAAGTAGAAGGCTTGGTTTAAAATCCATGCAACACAAATGATTTAGCTTCAAATACTTGCGATATAAATGATATAGCTTCAAATGCAGGCGAAACAAACGAGTTAGCTTCTAATCCATGCGAAGCTCATGATTTAGCTTCAAATCAATGCGATGTAGAAGGTTCACCTTCAAACCCATGCTTAACAAATGATTTAGCTTCAAATACTTGCGATATAAATGATATAGCTTCAAATGCAGGCGAAACAAACGAGTTAGCTTCTAATCCATGCGATAAACTTGATTTAGCTTCAAATCAATGCGATATAGAAGGTTTACCTTCAAATCCATGCTTAACAAATGATTTAGCTTCAAACACTTGGGATATAAGTGATATAGCTTCAAAGGAAGACGATCAAACGAGTTAGCTTCACAGTTCATGCGAGAAACTTGATTTAGCTTCAAATCAATGCGAAGTAGAAGGATTGGTTTAAAATCCATGCAACACAAATGATTTAGCTTCAAATACTTGCGATATAAATGATATAGCTTCAAATGCAGGCGAAACAAACGAGTTAGCTTCTAATCCATGCGAAACTCATGATTTAGCTTCAAATCAATGCGATATAGAAGGTTTACCTTCAAATCCATGCTTAACAAATGATTTAGCTTCAAACACTTGGGATATAAGTGATATAGCTTCAAAGGAAGACGATCAAACGAGTTAGCTTCACAATTCATGCGATAAACTTGATTTAGCTTCAAATCAATGCGAAGTAGAAGGATTGGTTTAAAATCCATGCAACACAAATGATTTCGCTTCAAATACTTGCGATATAAATGATATAGCTTCAAATGCAGGCGAAACAAACGAGTTAGCTTCTAATCCATGCGAAGCTCATGATTTAGCTTCAAATCAATGCGATGTAGAAGGTTTACCTTCAAATCCATGCTTAAAAAATGATTTAGCTTCAAACACTTGGGATATAAATGATATGTCATCAAATGCAGACGATCAAACGAGTTAGCTTCAAAATCCATGCGATAAACTTGATTTAGCTTCAAATCAATGCGAAGTAGAAGGATTAGCTTCAAATCCGTGAAACACAAATGATTTAGCTACAAATACTTGCGATATAAATGATATAGCTTCAAATGCAGGCGAAACAAACGAGTTAGCTTCTAATCCATGCGAAACTCATGATTTAGCTTCAAATCAATGCGATGTAGAAGGTATAACTTCAAATCCATGCTTAAAAAATGATTTAGCTTCAAGCACTTGTGATATAAGTGATATGGCTTCAAATGCAGACGATCAAACGAGTTAGTTTCAAAATCCATGCGATAAACTTGATTTAGCTTCAAATCAATGCGATGTAGAAGGTTTACCTTCAAATCCATGCTTAAAAAATTATTTAGCTTCAAACACTTGGGATATAAGTGATATGGCTTCAAATGCAGACGATCAAACGAGTTAGCTTCAAAATCCATGCGATAAACTTGATTTAGCTTCAAATCAATGCGAAGTAGAAGGTTTACCTTCAAATCCATGCTTAACAAATGATTTAGCTTCAAATACTTGCGATATAAATGATATAGCTTCAAATGCAGGCGAAAGAAACGTGTTAGCTTCTAATCCATGCGAAACTCATGATTTAGCTTCAAATCAATGCGATGTAGAAGGTTCACCTTCAAACCCATGCTTAACAAATGATTTAGCTTCAAATACTTGCGATATAAATGATATAGCTTCAAATGCAGGCGAAACAAACGAGTTAGCTTCTAATCCATGCGAAGCTCATGATTTAGCTTCAAATCAATGCGATGTAGAAGGTTTACCTTCAAATCCATGCTTAAAAAATGATTTAGCTTCAAACACTTGGGATATAAATGATATGTCATCAAATGCAGACGATCAAACGAGTTAGCTTCAAAATCCATGCGATAAACTTGATTTAGCTTCAAATCAATGCGAAGTAGAAGGTTTACCTTCAAATCCATGCTTAACAAATGATTTAGCTTCAAATACTTGCGATATAAATGATATAGCTTCAAATGCAGGCGAAAGAAACGTGTTAGCTTCTAATCCATGCGAAACTCATGATTTAGCTTCAAATCAATGCGATGTAGAAGGTTCACCTTCAAACCCATGCTTAACAAATGATTTAGCTTCAAATACTTGCGATATAAATGATATAGCTTCAAATGCAGGCGAAACAAACGAGTTAGCTTCTAATCCATGCGAAACTCATGATTTAGCTTCAAATCAATGCGATATAGAAGGTTTACCTTCAAATCCATGCTTAAAAAATGATTTAGCTTCAAGCACTTGTGATATAAGTGATATGGCTTCAAATGCAGACGATCAAACGAGTTAGTTTCAAAATCCATGCGATAAACTTGATTTAGCTTCAAATCAATGCGATGTAGAAGGTTTACCTTCAAATCCATGCTTAAAAAATTATTTAGCTTCTAACACTTGGGATATAAGTGATATGGCTTCAAATGCAGACGATCAAACGAGTTAGCTTCAAAATCCATGCGATAAACTTGATTTAGCTTCAAATCAATGCGAAGTAGAAGGTTTACCTTCAAATCCATGCTTAACAAATGATTTAGCTTCAAATACTTGCGATATAAATGATATAGCTTCAAATGCAGGCGAAAGAAACGTGTTAGCTTCTAATCCATGCGAAACTCATGATTTAGCTTCAAATCAATGCGATGTAGAAGGTTCACCTTCAAACCCATGCTTAACAAATGATTTAGCTTCAAATACTTGCGATATAAATGATATAGCTTCAAATGCAGGCGAAACAAACGAGTTAGCTTCTAATCCATGCGAAGCTCATGATTTAGCTTCAAATCAATGCGATGTAGAAGGTTTACCTTCAAATCCATGCTTAAAAAATGATTTAGCTTCAAACACTTGGGATATAAATGATATGTCATCAAATGCAGACGATCAAACGAGTTAGCTTCAAAATCCATGCGATAAACTTGATTTAGCTTCAAATCAATGCGAAGTAGAAGGTTTACCTTCAAATCCATGCTTAACAAATGATTTAGCTTCAAATACTTGCGATATAAATGATATAGCTTCAAATGCAGGCGAAAGAAACGTGTTAGCTTCTAATCCATGCGAAACTCATGATTTAGCTTCAAATCAATGCGATGTAGAAGGTTCACCTTCAAACCCATGCTTAACAAATGATTTAGCTTCAAATACTTGCGATATAAATGATATAGCTTCAAATGCAGGCGAAACAAACGAGTTAGCTTCTAATCCATGCGAAACTCATGATTTAGCTTCAAATCAATGCGATATAGAAGGTTTACCTTCAAATCCATGCTTAACAAATGATTTAGCTTCAAGCACTTGTGATATAAGTGATATGGCTTCAAATGCAGACGATCAAACGAGTTAGTTTCAAAATCCATGCGATAAACTTGATTTAGCTTCAAATCAATGCGATGTAGAAGGTTTACCTTCAAATCCATGCTTAAAAAATTATTTAGCTTCAAACACTTGGGATATAAGTGATATGGCTTCAAATGCAGACGATCAAACGAGTTAGCTTCAAAATCCATGCGATAAACTTGATTTAGCTTCAAATCAATGCGAAGTAGAAGGTTTACCTTCAAATCCATGCTTAACAAATGATTTAGCTTCAAATACTTGCGATATAAATGATATAGCTTCAAATGCAGGCGACAGAAACGTGTTAGCTTCTAATCCATGCGAAACTCATGATTTAGCTTCAAATCAATGCGATGTAGAAGGTTCACCTTCAAACCCATGCTTAACAAATGATTTAGCTTCAAATACTTGCGATATAAATGATATAGCTTCAAATGCAGGCGAAACAAACGAGTTAGCTTCTAATCCATGCGAAGCTCATGATTTAGCTTCAAATCAATGCGATGTAGAAGGTTTACCTTCAAATCCATGCTTAAAAAATGATTTAGCTTCAAACACTTGGGATATAAATGATATGTCATCAAATGCAGACGATCAAACGAGTTAGCTTCAAAATCCATGCGATAAACTTGATTTAGCTTCAAATCAATGCGAAGTAGAAGGTTTACCTTCAAATCCATGCTTAACAAATGATTTAGCTTCAAATACTTGCGATATAAATGATATAGCTTCAAATGCAGGCGAAAGAAACGTGTTAGCTTCTAATCCATGCGAAACTCATGATTTAGCTTCAAATCAATGCGATGTAGAAGGTTCACCTTCAAACCCATGCTTAACAAATGATTTAGCTTCAAATACTTGCGATATAAATGATATAGCTTCAAATGCAGGCGAAACAAACGAGTTAGCTTCTAATCCATGCGAAACTCATGATTTAGCTTCAAATCAATGCGATATAGAAGGTTTACCTTCAAATCCATGCTTAACAAATGATTTAGCTTCAAACACTTGGGATATAAGTGATATAGCTTCAAAGGAAGACGATCAAACGAGTTAGCTTCACAGTTCATGCGAGAAACTTGATTTAGCTTCAAATCAATGCGAAGTAGAAGGATTGGTTTAAAATCCATGCAACACAAATGATTTAGCTTCAAATACTTGCGATATAAATGATATAGCTTCAAATGCAGGCGAAACAAACGAGTTAGCTTCTAATCCATGCGAAACTCATGATTTAGCTTCAAATCAATGCGATATAGAAGGTTTACCTTCAAATCCATGCTTAACAAATGATTTAGCTTCAAACACTTGGGATATAAGTGATATAGCTTCAAAGGAAGACGATCAAACGAGTTAGCTTCAAAATCTATGCGATAAACTTGATTTAGCTTCAAATCAATGCGAAGTAGAAGGATTGGTTTAAAATCCATGCAACACAAATGATTTCGCTTCAAATACTTGCGATATAAATGATATAGCTTCAAATGCAGGCGAAACAAACGAGTTAGCTTCTAATCCATGCGAAGCTCATGATTTAGCTTCAAATCAATGCGATGTAGAAGGTTTACCTTCAAATCCATGCTTAAAAAATGATTTAGCTTCAAACACTTGGGATATAAATGATATGTCATCAAATGCAGACGATCAAACGAGTTAGCTTCAAAATCCATGCGATAAACTTGATTTAGCTTCAAATCAATGCGAAGTAGAAGGATTAGCTTCAAATCCGTGAAACACAAATGATTTAGCTACAAATACTTGCGATATAAATGATATAGCTTCAAATGCAGGCGAAACAAACGAGTTAGCTTCTAATCCATGCGAAACTCATGATTTAGCTTCAAATCAATGCGATGTAGAAGGTATAACTTCAAATCCATGCTTAAAAAATGATTTAGCTTCAAGCACTTGTGATATAAGTGATATGGCTTCAAATGCAGACGATCAAACGAGTTAGTTTCAAAATCCATGCGATAAACTTGATTTAGCTTCAAATCAATGCGATGTAGAAGGTTTACCTTCAAACCAATGCTTAAAAAATTATTTAGCTTCAAACACTTGGGATATAAGTGATATGGCTTCAAATGCAGACGATCAAACGAGTTAGCTTCAAAATCCATGCGATAAACTTGATTTAGCTTCAAATCAATGCGATGTAGAAGGTTTACCTTCAAATCCATGCTTAACAAATGATTTAGCTTCAAATACTTGCGATATAGATTATATAGCTTCAAATGCAGGCGAAACAAACGTGTTAGCTTCTAATCCATGCGAAGCACATAATTTAGCTTCAAATCAATGCTATGTAGAAGATTTACATTCAAATCCATGCTTAACAAATAATTTAGCTTCAAACACTTGGGATATAAGTGGTATAGCTTCAAATGCAGACGATCAAACGAGTTAGCTTCAAAATCCATGCGATAAACTTGATTTAGCTTCAAATCAATGCGAAGTAGAAGGTTTACCTTCAAATCCATGCTTAACAAATGATTTAGCTTCAAATACTTGCGATATAAATTATATAGCTTCAAATGCAGGCGAAACAAACGTGTTAGCTTCTAATCCATGCGAAACTCATGATTTAGCTTCAAATCAATGCGATGTAGAAGGTTTACCTTCAAATCCATGCTTAACAAATGATTTCGCTACAAATACTTGCGATATAAATGATATAGCTTCAAATGCAGGCGAAACAAACGTGTTAGCTTCTAATCCATGCCAAACTCATGATTTAGCTTCAAATCAATGCGATGTAGGAGGTTTACCTTCAAATCCATGCTTAACAAATAATTTAGCTTCAAACACTTGGGATATAAGTGATATAGCTTCAAATGCAGACGATCAAACAAGTTAGCCACAAAATCCATGCGATAAACTTGATTTAGCTTCAAATCAATGCGAAGTAGAAGGATTGGTTTAAAATCCATGCAACACAAATGATTTCGCTTCAAATACTTGCGATATAAATGATATAGCTTCAAATGCAGGCGAAACAAACGAGTTAGCTTCTAATCCATGCGAAGCTCATGATTTAGCTTCAAATCAATGCGATGTAGAAGGTTTACCTTCAAATCCATGCTTAAAAAATGATTTAGCTTCAAACACTTGGGATATAAATGATATGTCATCAAATGCAGACGATCAAACGAGTTAGCTTCAAAATCCATGCGATAAACTTGATTTAGCTTCAAATCAATGCGAAGTAGAAGGATTAGCTTCAAATCCGTGAAACACAAATGATTTAGCTACAAATACTTGCGATATAAATGATATAGCTTCAAATGCAGGCGAAACAAACGAGTTAGCTTCTAATCCATGCGAAACTCATGATTTAGCTTCAAATCAATGCGATGTAGAAGGTATAACTTCAAATCCATGCTTAAAAAATGATTTAGCTTCAAGCACTTGTGATATAAGTGATATGGCTTCAAATGCAGACGATCAAACGAGTTAGTTTCAAAATCCATGCGATAAACTTGATTTAGCTTCAAATCAATGCGATGTAGAAGGTTTACCTTCAAATCCATGCTTAAAAAATTATTTAGCTTCAAACACTTGGGATATAAGTGATATGGCTTCAAATGCAGACGATCAAACGAGTTAGCTTCAAAATCCATGCGATAAACTTGATTTAGCTTCAAATCAATGCGATGTAGAAGGTTTACCTTCAAATCCATGCTTAACAAATGATTTAGCTTCAAATACTTGCGATATAAATTATATAGCTTCAAATGCAGGCGAAACAAACGTGTTAGCTTCTAATCCATGCGAAGCACATAATTTAGCTTCAAATCAATGCTATGTAGAAGATTTACATTCAAATCCATGCTTAACAAATAATTTAGCTTCAAACACTTGGGATATAAGTGGTATAGCTTCAAATGCAGACGATCAAACGAGTTAGCTTCAAAATCCATGCGATAAACTTGATTTAGCTTCAAATCAATGCGAAGTAGAAGGTTTACCTTCAAATCCATGCTTAACAAATGATTTAGCTTCAAATACTTGCGATATAAATTATATAGCTTCAAATGCAGGCGAAACAAACGTGTTAGCTTCTAATCCATGCGAAACTCATGATTTAGCTTCAAATCAATGCGATGTAGAAGGTTTACCTTCAAATCCATGCTTAACAAATGATTTCGCTACAAATACTTGCGATATAAATGATATAGCTTCAAATGCAGGCGAAACAAACGTGTTAGCTTCTAATCCATGCCAAACTCATGATTTAGCTTCAAATCAATGCGATGTAGGAGGTTTACCTTCAAATCCATGCTTAACAAATAATTTAGCTTCAAACACTTGGGATATAAGTGATATAGCTTCAAATGCAGACGATCAAACAAGTTAGCCACAAAATCCATGCGATAAACTTGATTTAGCTTCAAATCAATGCGAAGTAGAAGGATTAGCTTCAAATCCATGCAACACAAATGATTTAGCTTCAAATACTTGCGATATAAATGATATAACTTCAAATGCAGGCGAAACAAACGAGTTAGCTTCTAATCCATGCGAAACTCATGATTTAGCTTCAAATCAATGCGATGTAGAAGGTTTACCTTCAAATCCATGCACAACAAATGATTTAGCTTCAAATACTTGCGATATATATGATATAGCTTCAAATGCAGGCGAAACAAACGTGTTAGCTTCTAATCCATGCGAAACTCATGATTTAGCTTCAAATCAATGCGATGTAGAAGGTTTAACTTCAAATCCATGCTTAAAAAATGATTTAGCTTCAAGCACTTGGGATATAAGTGATATGGCTTCAAATGCAGACGATCAAACGAGTTAGCTTCAAAATCCATGCGATAAACTTGATTTAGCTTCAAATCAATGCGATGTAGAAGGTTTACCATCAAATCCATGCTTAACAAATGAATTAGCTTCAAATACTTGCGATATAAATTATATAGCTTCAAATGCAGGCGAAACAAACGTGTTAGCTTCTAATCCATGCGAAACTCATGATGTAGCTTCAAATCAATGCCATGTAGAAGGTTCACCTTCAAATCCATGCTTAACAAATGATTTCGCTTCAAATACTTGCGATATAAATGATATAGCTTCAAATGCAGGCGAAACAAACGAGTTAGTTTCTAATCCATGCGAAACTCATGATTTAGCTTCAAATCAATGCGATGTAGAAGGTTTAAATTCAAATCCATGCTTAACAAATGATTTCGCTTCAAATACTTGCGATATAAATGATATAGCTTCAAATGCAGGCGAAACAATCGTGTTAGCTTCTAATCCATGCGAAGCTCACGATTTAGCTTCAAATCAATGCGATGTAGAAGGTTTACCTTCAAATCCATGCTTAACAAATGATTTAGCTTCAAACACTTGGCATATAAGTGATATAGCTTCAAATGCAGACGATCAAACAAGTTAGCTTCAAAATCCATGCGATAAACTTGATTTAGCTTCAAATCAATGCGAAGTAGAAGGATTAGCTTCAAATCCGAGAAACACAAATGATTTAGCTTCAAATACTTGCGATATAAATGATATAGCTTCAAATACAGGCGAAACAATCGAGTTAGCTTCTAATCCATGCGAAACTCATGATTTAGCTTCAAATCAATGCGATGTAGAAGGTTTACCTTCAAATCCATGCACAACAAACGATTTAGCTTCAGACACTTGGGATATAAGTGATATAGCTTCAAATGCAGACGATCAAACGAGTTAGCTTCAAGTCCACGCGAAACAAGTGATTTAGCTTCAGACACTTGCGATATAAGTGATATAGCTTCAAATGCAGGCGAAACAAACGAGTTAGCTTCTAATCCATGCGAAACTCATGATTTAGCTTCAAATCAATGCGATGTAGAAGTTTTACCTTCAAATCCATGCTTAAAAAATGATTTAGCTTCAAACACTTGGGATATAAGTGATATAGCTTCAAATGCAGACGATCAAACGAGTTAGCTTCAAAATCCATGCGATAAACTTGATTTAGCTTCAAATCAATGCGAAGTAGAAGGATTAGCTTCAAATCCATGCAACACAAATGATTTAGCATCAGACACTTGGGATATAAATGATATAGCTTCAAATGCAGGCAAAACAAACGAGTTAGCTTCTAATCCATGCGAAACTCATGATTTAGCTTCAAATCAATGCGATGTAGTAGGTTTACCTTCAAATCCATGCTTAACAAATAATTTAGCTTCAAACACTTGGGATATAAGTGATATAGCTTCAAATGCAGACGATCAAACGAGTTAGCTTCAAGTCCACGCGAAACAAGTGATTTAGCTTCAGACACTTGCGATATAAGTGATATAGCTTCAAATGCAGAAGAGACAAACGAGTTATCTTCAAATCCATGCCATGCACTTGATTTAGCTGAAAATGAATGAGATGTAGAAGGTTTAGCTTCAAATCTATGCGAAACAAATGATTTAGCATCAGATTCTTGCGATATAAATGATATAGCTTCAAATGCAGGCGAAACAAACGTGTTAGCTTCTAATCCATGCCAAACTCATTATTTAGCTTCAAATCAATGCGATGTAGGAGGTTTACCTTCAAATCCATGCTTAACAAATAATTTAGCTTCAAACACTTGGGATATAAGTGATATAGCTTCAAATGCAGACGATCAAACAAGTTAGCCACAAAATCCATTTCGATAAACTTGATTTAGCTTCAAATCAATGCGAAGTAGAAGGTTTAGCTTCAAATCCATGCAACACAAATGATTTAGCTTCAAATACTTGCGATATAAATGATATAGCTTCAAATGCAGGCGAAACAAACGAGTTAGCTTCTAATCCATGCGAAACTCATGATTTAGCTTCAAATCAATGCCATGTAGAAGGTTTACCTTCAAATCCATGCTTAACAAATGATTTCGCTTCAAATACTTGCGATATAAATGATATAGCTTCAAATGCAGGCGAAACAAACGAGTTAGTTTCTAATCCTTGCGAAACTCATGATTTAGCTTCAAATCAATGCGATGTAGAAGGTTTAAATTCAAATCCATGCTTAACAAATGATTTCGCTTCAAATACTTGCGATATAAATGATATAGCTTCAAATGCAGGCGAAACAAACGTGTTAGCTTCTAATCCATGCGAAACTCATGATTTAGCTTCAAATCAATGCGATGTAGAAGGTTTACCTTCAAATCCATGCTTAACAAATGATTTAGCTTCAAACACTTGGCATATAAGTGATATAGCTTCAAATGCAGACGATCAAACAAGTTAGCCACAAAATCCATGCGATAAACTTGATTTAGCTTCAAATCAATGCGAAGTAGAAGGATTAGCTTCAAATCCATGCTTAACAAATGATTTAGCTTCAAATACTTGCGATATAAATGATATAGATTCAAATGCAGGCGAAACAAACGTGTTAGCTTCTAATCCATGCGAAACTCATGATTTAGCTTCAAATCAATGCGATGTAGAAGGTTTACCTTCAAATCCATGCTTAACAAATGATTTAGCTTCAAACACTTGGCATATAAGTGATATAGCTTCAAATGCAGACGATCAAACAAGTTAGCCACAAAATCCATGCGATAAGCTTGATTTAGCTTCAAATCAATGCGAAGTAGAAGGATTAGCTTCAAATCCATGCTTAACAAATGATTTAGCTTCAAATACTTGCGATATAAATGATATAGCTTCAAATGCAGGCCTAACAAACGAGTTAGCTTCTAATCCATGCGAAACTCATGATTTAGCTTCAAATCAATGCGATGAAGAAGGTTTACCTTCAAATCCATGCTTAAAAAATGATTTAGCTTCAAACACTTGGGATATAAGTGATATGTCATCAAATGCAGACGATCAAACGAGTTAGCTTCAAAATCCATGCGATAAACTTGATTTAGCTTCAAATCAATGCGAAGTAGAAGGATTAGCTTCAAATCCGTGAAACACAAATGATTTAGCTTCAAATACTTGCGATATAAATGATATAGCTTCAAATGCAGGCGAAACAATCGAGTTAGCTTCTAATCCATGCGAAACTCATGATTTAGCTTCAAATCAATGCGATGTAGAAGGTTTACCTTCAAATCCATGCACAACAAACGATTTAGCTTCAGACACTTGGGATATAAGTGATATAGCTTCAAATGCAGACGATCATACGAGTTAGCTTCATAATCCACGCGATAAATTTGATTTAGCTTCAAATCAATGCGAAGTAGAAGGATGAGCTTCAAATCCATGCAACACAAATGATTTAGCTTCAAATACTAGCGATATAAATGATATAGCTTCAAATGCAGGCAAAACAAACGTGTTAGCTTCTAATCCATGCGAAACTCATGATTTAGCTTCAAATCAATGCGATGTAGAAGGTTTACCTTCAAATCCATGCACAACAAACGATTTAGCTTGAGACACTTGGGATATAAGTGATATAGCTTCAAATGCAGACGATCAAACGAGTTAGCTTCAAGTCCACGCGAAACAAGTGATTTAGCTTCAGACACTTGCGATATAAGTGATATAGCTTCAAATGCAGAAGAAACAAACGAGTTATCTTCAAATCCATGCCATGCACTTGATTTAGCTGAAAATGAATGAGATGTAGAAGGTTTAGCTTCAAATCTATGCGAAACAAATGATTTAGCATCAGATACTTGCGATATAAGTGATATAGCTTCAAATGCAGGCGAAACAAACGAGTTAGCTTCTAATCCATGCGAAACTCATGATTTAGCTTCAAATCAATGTGATGTAGAAGGTTTACCTTCAAATCCATGCTTAACAAATAATTTAGCATCAAACACTTGGGATATAAGTGATATAGCTTCAAATGCAGACGATCAAACGAGTTAGCATCTAATCCATGCGAAACTCATGATTTAGCTTCAAATCAATGCGATGTAGAAGGTTTACCTTCAAATCCATGCTTAACAAATAATTTAGCTTCAAACACTTGGGATATTAGTGATATAGCTTCAAATGCAGACGATCAAACGAGTTAGCTTCAAGTCCACGCGAAACAAGTGATTTAGCTTCAGACACTTGCGATATAAGTGATATAGCTTCAAATGGAGAAGAAACAAACGAGTTATCTTCAAATCCATGCCATGCACTTGAGTTAGCTGAAAATGAATGAGATGTAGAAGGTTTAGCTTCAAATCTATGCGAAACAAATGACTTAGCATCAGATACTTGCGATATAAGTGATATAGCTTCAAATGCAGGCGAAACAAACGAGTTAGCTTCTAATCCATGCGAAACTCATGATTTAGCTTCAAATCAATGTGATGTAGAAGGTTTACCTTCAAATCCATGCTTAACAAATAATTTAGCATCAAACACTTGGGATATAAGTGATATAGCTTCAAATGCAGACGATCAAACGAATTAGCTTCAAAATCCATGCGATAAACTTGATTTAGGTTCAAATCAATGCGAAGTAGAAGGATTAGCTTCAAATCAATGCGAAGTAGAAGGATTAGCTTCAAATCCGTGCAACACAAATGATGTAGCTTCAAATACTTGCGATATAAATCATATAGCTTCAAATGCAGGCGAAACAAACGAGTTAGCTTCTAATCCATGCGAAACTCTTGATTTAGCTTCAAATCAATGCGATGTAGAAGGTTTACCTTCAAATCCATGCTTAACAAATGATTTAGCTTCAAATACTTGCGATATAAATTATATAGCTTCAAATGCAGGCGAAACAAACGTGTTAGCTTCTAATCCATGCGAAGCACATAATTTAGCTTCAAATCAATGCTATGTAGAAGATTTACATTCAAATCCATGCTTAACAAATAATTTAGCTTCAAACACTTGGGATATAAGTGGTATAGCTTCAAATGCAGACGATCAAACGAGTTAGCTTCAAAATCCATGCGATAAACTTGATTTAGCTTCAAATCAATGCGAAGTAGAAGGTTTACCTTCAAATCCATGCTTAACAAATGATTTAGCTTCAAATACTTGCGATATAAATTATATAGCTTCAAATGCAGGCGAAACAAACGTGTTAGCTTCTAATCCATGCGAAACTCATGATTTAGCTTCAAATCAATGCGATGTAGAAGGTTTACCTTCAAATCCATGCTTAACAAATGATTTCGCTACAAATACTTGCGATATAAATGATATAGCTTCAAATGCAGGCGAAACAAACGTGTTAGCTTCTAATCCATGCCAAACTCATGATTTAGCTTCAAATCAATGCGATGTAGGAGGTTTACCTTCAAATCCATGCTTAACAAATAATTTAGCTTCAAACACTTGGGATATAAGTGATATAGCTTCAAATGCAGACGATCAAACAAGTTAGCCACAAAATCCATGCGATAAACTTGATTTAGCTTCAAATCAATGCGAAGTAGAAGGATTAGCTTCAAATCCATGCAACACAAATGATTTAGCTTCAAATACTTGCGATATAAATGATATAACTTCAAATGCAGGCGAAACAAACGAGTTAGCTTCTAATCCATGCGAAACTCATGATTTAGCTTCAAATCAATGCGATGTAGAAGGTTTACCTTCAAATCCATGCACAACAAATGATTTAGCTTCAAATACTTGCGATATATATGATATAGCTTCAAATGCAGGCGAAACAAACGTGTTAGCTTCTAATCCATGCGAAACTCATGATTTAGCTTCAAATCAATGCGATGTAGAAGGTTTAACTTCAAATCCATGCTTAAAAAATGATTTAGCTTCAAGCACTTGGGATATAAGTGATATGGCTTCAAATGCAAACGATCAAACGAGTTAGCTTCAAAATCCATGCGATAAACTTGATTTAGCTTCAAATCAATGCGATGTAGAAGGTTTACCATCAAATCCATGCTTAACAAATGAATTAGCTTCAAATACTTGCGATATAAATTATATAGCTTCAAATGCAGGCGAAACAAACGTGTTAGCTTCTAATCCATGCGAAACTCATGATGTAGCTTCAAATCAATGCCATGTAGAAGGTTCACCTTCAAATCCATGCTTAACAAATGATTTCGCTTCAAATACTTGCGATATAAATGATATAGCTTCAAATGCCGGCGAAACAAACGAGTTAGTTTCTAATCCATGCGAAACTCATGATTTAGCTTCAAATCAATGCGATGTAGAAGGTTTAAATTCAAATCCATGCTTAACAAATGATTTCGCTTCAAATACTTGCGATATAAATGATATAGCTTCAAATGCAGGCGAAACAATCGTGTTAGCTTCTAATCCATGCGAAACTCACGATTTAGCTTCAAATCAATGCGATGTAGAAGGTTTACCTTCAAATCCATGCTTAACAAATGATTTAGCTTCAAACACTTGGCATATAAGTGATATAGCTTCAAATGCAGACGATCAAACAAGTTAGCTTCAAAATACATGCGATAAACTTGATTTAGCTTCAAATCAATGCGAAGTAGAAGGATTAGCTTCAAATCCGAGAAACACAAATGATTTAGCTTCAAATACTTGCGATATAAATGATATAGCTTCAAATACAGGCGAAACAATCGAGTTAGCTTCTAATCCATGCGAAACTCATGATTTAGCTTCAAATCAATGCGATGTAGAAGGTTTACCTTCAAATCCATGCACAACAAACGATTTAGCTTCAGACACTTGGGATATAAGTGATATAGCTTCAAATGCAGACGATCAAACGAGTTAGCTTCAAGTCCACGCGAAACAAGTGATTTAGCTTCAGACACTTGCGATATAAGTGATATAGCTTCAAATGCAGGCGAAACAAACGAGTTAGCTTCTAATCCATGCGAAACTCATGATTTAGCTTCAAATCAATGCGATGTAGAAGTTTTACCTTCAAATCCATGCTTAAAAAATGATTTAGCTTCAAACACTTGGGATATAAGTGATATAGCTTCAAATGCAGACGATCAAACGAGTTAGCTTCAAAATCCATGCGATAAACTTGATTTAGCTTCAAATCAATGCGAAGTAGAAGGATTAGCTTCAAATCCATGCAACACAAATGATTTAGCATCAGACACTTGGGATATAAATGATATAGCTTCAAATGCAGGCAAAACAAACGAGTTAGCTTCTAATCCATGCGAAACTCATGATTTAGCTTCAAATCAATGCGATGTAGTAGGTTTACCTTCAAATCCATGCTTAACAAATAATTTAGCTTCAAACACTTGGGATATAAGTGATATAGCTTCAAATGCAGACGATCAAACGAGTTAGCTTCAAGTCCACGCGAAACAAGTGATTTAGCTTCAGACACTTGCGATATAAGTGATATAGCTTCAAATGCAGAAGAGACAAACGAGTTATCTTCAAATCCATGCCATGCACTTGATTTAGCTGAAAATGAATGAGATGTAGAAGGTTTAGCTTCAAATCTATGCGAAACAAATGATTTAGCATCAGATTCTTGCGATATAAATGATATAGCTTCAAATGCAGGCGAAACAAACGTGTTAGCTTCTAATCCATGCCAAACTCATTATTTAGCTTCAAATCAATGCGATGTAGGAGGTTTACCTTCAAATCCATGCTTAACAAATAATTTAGCTTCAAACACTTGGGATATAAGTGATATAGCTTCAAATGCAGACGATCAAACAAGTTAGCCACAAAATCCATTTCGATAAACTTGATTTAGCTTCAAATCAATGCGAAGTAGAAGGTTTAGCTTCAAATCCATGCAACACAAATGATTTAGCTTCAAATACTTGCGATATAAATGATATAGCTTCAAATGCAGGCGAAACAAACGAGTTAGCTTCTAATCCATGCGAAACTCATGATTTAGCTTCAAATCAATGCCATGTAGAAGGTTTACCTTCAAATCCATGCTTAACAAATGATTTCGCTTCAAATACTTGCGATATAAATGATATAGCTTCAAATGCAGGCGAAACAAACGAGTTAGTTTCTAATCCTTTCGAAACTCATGATTTAGCTTCAAATCAATGCGATGTAGAAGGTTTAAATTCAAATCCATGCTTAACAAATGATTTCGCTTCAAATACTTGCGATATAAATGATATAGCTTCAAATGCAGGCGAAACAAACGTGTTAGCTTCTAATCCATGCGAAACTCATGATTTAGCTTCAAATCAATGCGATGTAGAAGGTTTACCTTCAAATCCATGCTTAACAAATGATTTAGCTTCAAACACTTGGCATATAAGTGATATAGCTTCAAATGCAGACGATCAAACAAGTTAGCCACAAAATCCATGCGATAAACTTGATTTAGCTTCAAATCAATGCGAAGTAGAAGGATTAGCTTCAAATCCATGCTTAACAAATGATTTAGCTTCAAATACTTGCGATATAAATGATATAGATTCAAATGCAGGCGAAACAAACGTGTTAGCTTCTAATCCATGCGAAACTCATGATTTAGCTTCAAATCAATGCGATGTAGAAGGTTTACCTTCAAATCCATGCTTAACAAATGATTTAGCTTCAAACACTTGGCATATAAGTGATATAGCTTCAAATGCAGACGATCAAACAAGTTAGCCACAAAATCCATGCGATAAGCTTGATTTAGCTTCAAATCAATGCGAAGTAGAAGGATTAGCTTCAAATCCATGCTTAACAAATTATTTAGCTTCAAATACTTGCGATATAAATGATATAGCTTCAAATGCAGGCCTAACAAACGAGTTAGCTTCTAATCCATGCGAAACTCATGATTTAGCTTCAAATCAATGCGATGAAGAAGGTTTACCTTCAAATCCATGCTTAAAAAATGATTTAGCTTCAAACACTTGGGATATAAGTGATATGTCATCAAATGCAGACGATCAAACGAGTTAGCTTCAAAATCCATGCGATAAACTTGATTTAGCTTCAAATCAATGCGAAGTAGAAGGATTAGCTTCAAATCCGTGAAACACAAATGATTTAGCTTCAAATACTTGCGATATAAATGATATAGCTTCAAATGCAGGCGAAACAATCGAGTTAGCTTCTAATCCATGCGAAACTCATGATTTAGCTTCAAATCAATGCGATGTAGAAGGTTTACCTTCAAATCCATGCACAACAAACGATTTAGCTTCAGACACTTGGGATATAAGTGATATAGCTTCAAATGCAGACGATCATACGAGCTAGCTTCATAATCCACGCGATAAATTTGATTTAGCTTCAAATCAATGCGAAGTAGAAGGATGAGCTTCAAATCCATGCAACACAAATGATTTAGCTTCAAATACTAGCGATATAAATGATATAGCTTCAAATGCAGGCAAAACAAACGTGTTAGCTTCTAATCCATGCGAAACTCATGATTTAGCTTCAAATCAATGCGATGTAGAAGGTTTACCTTCAAATCCATGCACAACAAACGATTTAGCTTGAGACACTTGGGATATAAGTGATATAGCTTCAAATGCAGACGATCAAACGAGTTAGCTTCAAGTCCACGCGAAACAAGTGATTTAGCTTCAGACACTTGCGATATAAGTGATATAGCTTCAAATGCAGAAGAAACAAACGAGTTATCTTCAAATCCATGCCATGCACTTGATTTAGCTGAAAATGAATGAGATGTAGAAGGTTTAGCTTCAAATCTATGCGAAACAAATGATTTAGCATCAGATACTTGCGATATAAGTGATATAGCTTCAAATGCAGGCGAAACAAACGAGTTAGCTTCTAATCCATGCGAAACTCATGATTTAGCTTCAAATCAATGTGATGTAGAAGGTTTACCTTCAAATCCATGCTTAACAAATAATTTAGCATCAAACACTTGGGATATAAGTGATATAGCTTCAAATGCAGACGATCAAACGAGTTAGCATCTAATCCATGCGAAACTCATGATTTAGCTTCAAATCAATGCGATGTAGAAGGTTTACCTTCAAATCCATGCTTAACAAATAATTTAGCTTCAAACACTTGGGATATTAGTGATATAGCTTCAAATGCAGACGATCAAACGAGTTAGCTTCAAGTCCACGCGAAACAAGTGATTTAGCTTCAGACACTTGCGATATAAGTGATATAGCTTCAAATGCAGAAGAAACAAACGAGTTATCTTCAAATCCATGCCATGCACTTGAGTTAGCTGAAAATGAATGAGATGTAGAAGGTTTAGCTTCAAATCTATGCGAAACAAATGACTTAGCATCAGATACTTGCGATATAAGTGATATAGCTTCAAATGCAGGCGAAACAAACGAGTTAGCTTCTAATCCATGCGAAACTCATGATTTAGCTTCAAATCAATGTGATGTAGAAGGTTTACCTTCAAATCCATGCTTAACAAATAATTTAGCATCAAACACTTGGGATATAAGTGATATAGCTTCAAATGCAGACGATCAAACGAATTAGCTTCAAAATCCATGCGATAAACTTGATTTAGGTTCAAATCAATGCGAAGTAGAAGGATTAGCTTCAAATCAATGCGAAGTAGAAGGATTAGCTTCAAATCCGTGCAACACAAATGATGTAGCTTCAAATACTTGCGATATAAATCATATAGCTTCAAATGCAGGCGAAACAAACGAGTTAGCTTCTAATCCATGCGAAACTCTTGATTTAGCTTCAAATCAATGCGATGTAGAAGGTTTACCTTCAAATCCATGCTTAACAAATGATTTAGCTTCAAACACTTCGGATATAAGTGACATAGCTTCAAATGCAGACGATCAAACGAGTTAGCTTCATAATCCACGCGATAAATTTGATTTAGCTTCAAATCAATGCGAAGTAGAAGGATGAGCTTCAAATCCATGCAACACAAATGATTTAGCTTCAAATACTAGCGATATAAATGATATAGCTTCAAATGCAGGCAAAACAAACGTGTTAGCTTCTAATCCATGCGAAACTCATGATTTAGCTTCAAATCAATGCGATGTAGAAGGTTTACCTTCAAATCCATGCACAACAAACGATTTAGCTTGAGACACTTGGGATATAAGTGATATAGCTTCAAATGCAGACGATCAAGCGAGTTAGCTTCAAGTCCACGCGAAACAAGTGATTTAGCTTCAGACACTTGCGATATAAGTGATATAGCTTCAAATGCAGAAGAAACAAACGAGTTATCTTCAAATCCATGCCATGCACTTGAGTTAGCTGAAAATGAATGAGATGTAGAAGGTTTAGCTTCAAATCTATGCGAAACAAATGACTTAGCATCAGATACTTGCGATATAAGTGATATAGCTTCAAATGCAGGCGAAACAAACGAGTTAGCTTCTAATCCATGCGAAACTCATGATTTAGCTTCAAATCAATGTGAAGTAGAAGGTTTACCTTCAAATCCATGCTTAACAAATAATTTAGCATCAAACACTTGGGATATAAGTGATATAGCTTCAAATGCAGACGATCAAACGAATTAGCTTCAAAATCCATGCGATAAACTTGATTTAGGTTCAAATCAATGCGAAGTAGAAGGATTAGCTTCAAATCAATGCGAAGTAGAAGGATTAGCTTCAAATCCGTGCAACACAAATGATGTAGCTTCAAATACTTGCGATATAAATCATATAGCTTCAAATGCAGGCGAAACAAACAAGTTAGCTTCTAATCCATGCGAAACTTTTGATTTAGCTTCAAATCAATGCGATGTAGAAGGTTTACCTTCAAATCCATGCTTAACAAATAATTTAGCTTCAAACACTTGGGATATAAGTGATATAGCTTGAAATGCAGACGATCAAACGAGTTAGCTTCAAGTCCACGCGAAACAAGTGATTTAGCTTCAGACAGTTGCGATATAAGTGATATAGCTTCAAATGCAGAAGAAACAAACGAGTTATCTTCAAATCCATGCCATGCACTTGATTTAGCTGAAAATGAGTGACATGTAGAAGGTTTAGCTTCAAATCTATGCGAAACAAATGATTTCACTTCAAATACTTGCGATATAAATGATATAGCTTCAAATGCAGGCGAAACAAACGTGTTAGCTTCTAATCCATGCGAAACTCATGATTTAGCTTCAAATCAATGCGATGTAGGAGGTTTACCTTCAAATCCATGCTTAACAAATAATTTAGCTTCAAACACTTGAGATATAAGTGATATAGCTTCAAATGCAGACGATCAAACAAGTTAGCCACAAAATCCATTCGATAAACTTGATTTAGCTTCAAATCAATGCGAAGTAGAAGGATTAGCTTCAAATCCGTGGAACACAAATGATTTAGCTTCAAATACTTGCGATATAAATGACATAGCTTCAAATGCAGGCGAAACAAACGAGTTAGCTTCTAATCCATGCGAAACTCATGATTTAGCTTCAAATCAATGCGATGTAGAAGGTTTAGCTTCAAATCCATGCGAAACAAATGATTTAGGTTCAGATACTTGCGGTATAAATGATACAGCTTCAAATGCAGACGAAACAAACGAGTTAGCTTCATATCTATGCGAAACACATGATTTAGCTTCAAATCAATGCGATGTAGAGGGTTTACCTTTAAATCCATGCTTAAAAAATGATTTAGCTTCAAACACTTGGGATATAAGTGATATGGCTTCAAATGCAGACGATAAAACGAGATAGCTTCAAAATCCATGCGATAAACTTGATTTAGCTTCAAATCAATGCGATGTAGAAGCTTTACCTTCAAATCCATGCTTAACAAATGATTTAGCTTCAAATACTTGCGATATAAATGATATAGTTTCAAATGCAGGCGAAACAAACGTGTTAGCTTGTAATTCATGCGAAACTCATGATTTAGCTTCAAATCAATGCGATGTAGAAGGTTTAACTTCAAATCCATGCTTAACAAATAATTTAGCTTCAAACACTTGGGATATAAGTGATATAGCTTCAAATGCAGACGATCAAACGAGTTAGCTTCAAAATCCATGCGATAAACTTGATTTAGCTTCAAATCAATGCGAAGTAGAAGGATTAGCTTCAAATCCGTGCAACACAAATGATGTAGCTTCAAATACTTGCGATATAAATCATATAGCTTCAAATGCAGGAGAAACAAACGAGTTAGCTTCTAATCCATGCGAAACTCATGATTTAGCTTCAAATCAATGCGATGTAGAAGGTTTACCTTCAAATCCATGCTTAACAAATGATTTAGCTTCAAACACTTGGGATATAAGTGACATAGCTTCAAATGCAGACGATCAAACGAGTTAGCTTCATAATCCACGCGATAAATTTGATTTATCTTCAAATCAATGCGAAGTAGAAGGATGATCTTCATATCCATGCAACACAAATGATTTATCTTCAAATACTAGCGATATAAATTATATAGCTTCAAATGCAGGCAAAACAAACGTGTTTGCTTCTAATCCATGCGAAACTCATGATTTAGCTTCAAATCAATGCGATGTAGAAGGTTTACCTTCAAATCCATGCTTAACAAATGATTTAGCTTCAAATATTTCCGATATAAGTGATATAGCTTCAAATGCAAGCGAAACAAACGAATTAGCTTCTAATCCATGCGAAACTCATGATTTAGCTTCAAATCAATGTGATGTAGAAGGTTTACCTTCAAATTCATGCTTAACAAATAATTTAGCTTCAAACACTTGGGATATAAGTGATATAGCTTCAAATGCAGACGATCAAACGAGTTAGCTTCAAAATCCATGCCATAAACTTGATTTAGCTTCAAATCAATGCGAAGTAGAAGGATTAGCTTCAAATCCGTGGAACACAAATGATTTAGCTTCAAATATTGCGATATAAATGATATAGCTTCAAATGCAGGCGAAACAAACGAGTTAGCTTCAAATCCATGCGAAACTCATGATTTATATTCAAACCAATGCGATGTAGAAGGTTCACCTTCAAATCCATGGGCAACAAATGATTTAGCTTCAAACACTTGGGATATAAGTGATATAGCTTGAAATGCAGACGATCAAACGAGTTAGCTTCAAAATCCATGTGATAAACTTGATTTAGCTTCAAATCAATGCGAAGTAGAAGGATTAGCTTCAAATCCGTGGAACACAAACGATTTAGCTTCAAATACTTGCGATATAAATGATATAGCTTCAAATGCAGGCGAAACAAACGAGTTAGCTTCTAATCCATGCGAAACTCATGATTTAGCTTCAAATCAATGCGATGTAGAAGGTTTACCTTCAAATCCATGCTTAACAAATAATTTAGCTTCGAACACTTGGGATATAAGTGATATAGCTTCAAATGCAAACGATCAAACGAGTTAGCTTCAAAAACCATGCGATAAACTTGATTTAGCTTCAAATCAATGCGAAGTAGAAGGATTAGCTTAAAATCCATGCAACACAAATGATTTAGCTTCATAAACTTGCGATATAAATGATATAGCTTCAAATGCAGGCGAAGCAAACGAGTTAGCTTCTAATCCATGCGAAACTCATGATTTAGCTTCAAATAAATGCGATGTAGAAGGTTTACCTTCAAATCCATGCTTAACAAATAATTTAGCTTCAAACACTTGGGATATAAGTGATATAGCTTCAAATGCAGACGATCAAACGAGTTAGCTTCAAAATCCATGCGATAAACTTGATTTAGCTTAAAATCAATGCGAAGTAGAAGGATTAGCTTAAAATCCATGCAACACAAATGATTTAGCTTCAAATACTTGCGATATAAATGATATAGCTTCAAATGCAGGCGAAACAAACGTGTTAGCTTCTAATCCATGCGAAACTGATGATTTAGCTTCAAATCAATGCGATGTAGAAGGTTTACCTTCAAATCAATGCAACACAAATGATTTAGCTTCAGACACTTGGGATATAAGTGATATAGCTTCAAATGCAGACGATCAAACGAGTTAGCTTCAAAATCCATGCGATAAACTTGATTTAGCTTAAAATCAATGCGAAGTAGAAGGATTAGCTTAAAATCCATGCAACACAAATGATTTAGCTTCATAAACTTGCGATATAAATGATATAGCTTCAAATGCAGGCGAAGCAAACGAGTTAGCTTCTAATCCATGCGAAACTCATGATTTAGCTTCAAATAAATGCGATGTAGAAGGTTTACCTTCAAATCCATGCTTAACAAATAATTTAGCTTCAAACACTTGGGATATAAGTGATATAGCTTCAAATGCAGACGATCAAACGAGTTAGCTTCAAAATCCATGCGATAAACTTGATTTAACATCAAATCAATGCGAAGTAGAAGGATTAGCTTCAAATCCATGCAACACAAGTGATTTAGCTTCAAATACTTGCGATATAAATGATATAGCTTCAAATGCAGGCCTAACAAACGAGTTAGCTTCTAATACATGCGAAACTCATGATTTAGCTTCAAATCAATGCGATGTAGAAGGTTTACCATCAAATCCATGCTTAACAAATGATTTAGCTTCAAATACTTGCGATATAAATTATATAGCTTCAAATGCAGGCGAAACACACGTGTTAGCTTCTAATCCATGCGAAACTCATGATTTAGCTTCAAATCAATGCGATGTAGAAGGTTTACCTTCACATCCATGCTTAAAAAATGATTTAGCTTCAAACACTTGGGATATAAGTGATATGGCATCAAATGCAGACGATCAAACGAGATAGCTTCAAAATCCATGCGATAAACTTGATTTAGCTTCAAATCAATGCGAAGTAGAAGGATTAGCTTCAAATCCGTGGAACACAAATGATTTAGCTTCAAATACTTGCGATATAAATGATATAGCTTCAAATGCAGGCGAAACAAACGAGTTAGCTTCTAATCCATGCGAAACTCATGATTTAGCTTCAAATCAATGCGATGTAGAAGGTTTACCTTCAAATCCATGCTTAACAAATGATTTCGCTTCAAATACTTGCGATATAAATGATATAGCTTCAAATGCAGACGAAACAAACGTGTTAGCTTCTAATCCATGCCAAACTCATGATTTAGCTTCAAATCAATGCGATGTAGGAGGTTTACTTTCAAATCCATGCTTAACAAATAATTTAGCTTCAAACACTTGGGATATAAGTGATATAGCTTCAAATGTAGACGATCAAACAAGTTAGCCACAAAATCCATGCGATAAACTTGATTTAGCTTCAAATCAATGCGAAGTAGAAGGATTAGCTTCAAATCCATGCAACACAAATGATTTAGCTTCAAATACTTGCGATATAAATGATATAGCTTCAAATGCAGGCGAAACAAACGAGTTAGCTTCTAATCTATGCGAAACTCATGATTTAGCTTCAAATCAATGCGATGTAGAAGGTTTAACTTCAAATCCATGCTTAAAAAATGATTTAGCTTCAAACACTTGGGATATAAGTGATATGGCATCAAATGCAGACGATCAAACGAGATAGCTTCAAAATCCATGCGATAAACTTGATTTAGCTTCAAATCAATGCGAAGTAGAAGGATTAGCTTCAAATCCGTGGAACACAAATGATTTAGCTTCAAATACTTGCGATATAAGTGATATAGCTTCAAATGCAGGCGAAACAAACGAGTTTGCTTCTAATCCATGCGAAACTCATGATTTAGCTTCAATTCAATGCGATGTAGAAGGTTTACCTTCACATCCATGCTTAAAAAATGATTTAGCTTCAAACACTTGGGATATAAGTGATATGGCATCAAATGCAGACGATCAAACGAGATAGCTTCAAAATCCATGCGATAAACTTGATTTAGCTTCAAATCAATGCGAAGTAGAAGGATTAGCTTCAAATCCGTGGAACACAAATGATTTAGCTTCAAATACTTGCGATATAAATGATATAGCTTCAAATGCAGGCGAAACAAACGAGTTAGCTTCTAATCCATGCGAAACTCATGATTTAGCTTCAAATCAATGCGATGTAGAAGGTTTACCTTCAAATCCATGCTTAACAAATGATTTCGCTTCAAATACTTGCGATATAAATGATATAGCTTCAAATGCAGACGAAACAAACGTGTTAGCTTCTAATCCATGCCAAACTCATGATTTAGGTTCAAATCAATGCGATGTAGGAGGTTTACCTTCAAATCCATGCTTAACAAATAATTTAGCTTCAAACACTTGGGATATAAGTGATATAGCTTCAAATGCAGACGATCAAACAAGTTCGCCACAAAATCCATTTCGATAAACTTGATTTAGCTTCAAATCAATGCGAAGTAGAAGGATTAGCTTCAAATCCATGCAACACAAATGATTTAGCTTCAAATGCTTGCGATATAAATGATATAGCTTCAAATGCAGGCGAAACAAACGAGTTAGCTTCTAATCCATGCGAAACTCATGATTTAGCTTCAAATCAATGCCATGTAGAAGGTTTACCTTCAAATCCATGCTTAACAAATGATTTCGCTTCAAATACTTGCGATATAAATGATATAGCTTCAAATGCAGGCGAAACAAACGAGTTAGATTCTAATCCATGCGACACTCATGATTTAGCTTCAAATCAATGCGATGTAGAAGGTTTAACTTCAAATCCATGCTTTACAAATGATTTAGCTTCAAACACTTGGCATATAAGTGATATAGCTTCAAATGCAGACGATCAAACAAGTTAGCCACAAAATCCATGCGATAAACTTGATTTAGCTTCAAATCAATGCGAAGTAGAAGGATTAGCTTCAAATCCATGCTTAACAAATGATTTAGCTTCAAATACTTGCGATATAAATGATATAGCTTCAAATGCAGGCCTAACAAACGAGTTAGCTTCTAATCCATGCGAAACTCATGATTTAGCTTCAAATCAATGCGATGAAGAAGGTTTAAATTCAAATCCTTGCTTAACAAATGATTTCGCTTCAAATACTTGCGATATAAATGATATAGCTTCAAATGCAGGCGAAACAAACGTGTTAGCTTCTAATCCATGCGAAACTCATGATTTAGCTTCAAATCAATGCGATGTAGAAGGTCTACCTTCAAATCCATGCTTAACAAATAATTTATCTTCAAATACTTGCGATATAAATGATATAGCTTCAAATGCAGGCGAAACAAACGTGTTAGCTTCTAATCCATGCGAAACTCATGATTTAGCTTCAAATCAATGGGATGTAGAAGGTTTACCTTCTAATCCATGCTTAAAAAATGATTTAGCTTCAAATATTTGCGATATAAATGATATAGCTTCAAATGCAGACGATCAAACAAGTTAGCCACAAAATCCATGCGACAAACTTGATTTAGCTTCAAATCAATGCGAAGTAGAAGGATTAGCTTCAAATCCATGCAACACAAAAGATTTAGCTTCAAATACTTGCGATATAAATGATATAGCTTCAAATGCAGACGAAACAAACGAGTTAGCTTCTAATCCATGCGAAACTCATGATTTAGCTTCAAATCAATGCGATGTAGAAGGTTTACCTTTAAATCCATGCTTAACAAATAATTTAGCTTCAAACACTTGGGATATAAGTGATATAGCTTCAAATGCAGACGATCAAACGAGTTAGCTTCAAAATCCATGCGATAAACTTGATTTAGCTTCAAATCAATGCGAAGTAGAAGGATTAGCTTCAAATCCATGCAACACAAATGATTTAGCATCAGACACTTGGGATATAAATGATATAGCTTCAAATGCAGGCAAAACAAACGAGTTATTTTCTAATCCATGCGAAACTCATGATTTAACTTCAAATCAATGCGATGTAGAAGTTTTACCTTCAAATCCATGCTTAAAAAATGATTTAGCTTCAAATACTTGCGATATAAATGATATAGCTTCAAATGCAGACGATCAAACAAGTTAGCCACAAAATCCATGCGATAAACTTGATTTAGCTTCAAATCAATGCGAAGTAGAAGGATTAGCTTCAAATCCATGCAACACAATAGATTTAGCTTCAAATACTTGCGATATAAATGATATAGCTTCAAATGCATGCGAATCAAACGAGTTAGCTTCTAATCCATGCAAAACTCATGATTTAGCTTCAAATCAATGCGGTGTAGAAGGTTTACCTTCAAATCCATGCACAACAAATGATTTAGCTTCAGACACTTGGGATATAAGTGATATAGCTTCAAATGCAGACGATCAAACGAGTTAGCATCTAATCCATGCGAAACTCATGATTTAGCTTCAAATCAATGCGATGTAGAAGGTTTACCTTCAAATCCATGCTTAACAAATAATTTAGCTTCAAACACTTGGGATATAAGTGATATAGCTTCAAATGCAGACGATCAAACGAGTTAGCTTCAAGTCCACGCGAAACAAGTGATTTAGCTTCAGACACTTGCGATATAAGTGATATAGCTTCAAATGCAGAAGAAACAAACGAGTTATCTTCAAATCCATGCCATGCACTTGATTTAGCTGAAAATGAATGAGATGTAGAAGGTTTAGCTTCAAATCTATGCGAAACAAATGATTTAGCATCAGATACTTGCGATATAAGTGATATAGCTTCAAATGCAGGCGAAACAAACGAGTTAGATTCTAATCCATGCGAAACTCATGATTTAGCTTCAAATCAATGTGATGTAGAAGGTTTACCTTCAAATCCATGCTTAACAAATAATTTAGCATCAAACACTTGGGATATAAGTGATATAGCTTCAAATGCAGACGATCAAACGAATTAGCTTCAAAATCCATGCGATAAACTTGATTTAGCTTCAAATCAATGCGAAGTAGAAGGATTAGCTTCAAATCAATGCGAAGTAGAAGGGTTAGCTTCAAATCCGTGCAACACAAATGATGTAGCTTCAAATACTTGCGATATAAATCATATAGCTTCAAATGCAGGCGAAACAAACGAGTTAGCTTCTAATCCATGCGAAACTCTTGATTTAGCTTCAAATCAATGCGATGTAGAAGGTTTACCTTCAAATCCATGCTTAACAAATGATATAGCTTCAAACATTTCTGATATAAGTGACATAGCTTCAAATGCAGACGATCAAACGAGTTAGCTTCATAATCCACGCGATAAATTTGATTTAGCTTCAAATCAATGCGAAGTAGAAGGATGAGCTTCAAATCCATGCAACACAAATGATTTAGCTTCAAATACTAGCGATATAAATGATATAGCTTCAAATGCAGGCAAAACAAACGTGTTAGCTTCTAATCCATGCGAAACTCATGATTTAGCTTCAAATCAATGCGATGTAGAAGGTTTACCTTCAAATCCATGCTTAACAAATGATTTAGCTTCAAATACTTGGGATATAAATGATATAGCTTCAAATGCAGGCCTAACAAAGGAGTTAGCTTCTAATCCATGCGAAACTCATGATTTAGCTTCAAATCAATGCGATGTAGAAGGTTTACCTTCAAATCCATGCACAACAAACGATTTAGCTTCAGACACTTGGGATATAAGTGATATAGCTTCAAATGCAGACGATCAAACGAGTTAGCTTCAAGTCCACGCGAAACAAATGATTTAGCTTCAAATACTTGCGATATAAATTATATAGCTTCAAATGCAGGCGAAAGAAACGTGTTAGCTTCTAATCCATGCGAAACTCATGATTTAGCTTCAAATCAATGCGATGTAGAAGGTTTACCTTCAAATCCATGCTTAACAAATAATTTAGCTTCAAACACTTGGGATATAAGTGATATAGCTTCAAATGCAGACGATCAAACGAGTTAGCCTCAAAATCCATGCGATAAACTTGATTTAGCTTCAAATCAATGCGAAGTAGAAGGGTGAGCTTCAAATCCATGCAACACAAATGATTTAGCTTCAAATACTTGCGATATAAATGATATAGCTTCAAATGTAGGCGAAACAAACGAGTTAGCTTCTAATCCATGCGAAACTCATGATTTAGCTTCAAATCAATGCGATGTAGAAGGTCTACCTTCAAATCCATGCTTAACTAATGATTTAGCTTCAAACACTTGGGATATAAGTGATATAGCTTCAAATGCAGACGATCAAACGAGTAAGCTTCAAAATCCATGCGATAAACTTGATTTAGCTTCAAATCAATGCGAAGTAGAAGGTTTACCTTCAAATCCATGCTTAACAAATGATTTAGCTTCAAATACTTGCGATATAAATGATATAGCTTCAAATGCAGGCCTAACAAAGGAGTTAGCTTCTAATCCATGCGAAACTCATGATTTAGCTTCAAATCAATGCGATGTAGAAGGTTTACCTTCAAATCAATGCTTAACAAATAATTTATCTTCAAATACTTGCGATATAAATGATATAGCTTCAAATGCAGGCGAAACAAACGTGTTAGCTTCTAATCCATGCGAAACTCATGATTTAGCTTCAAATCAATGGGATGTAGAAGGTTTACCTTCTAATCCATGCTTAAAAAATAATTTAGCTTCAAATATTTGCGATATAAATGATATAGCTTCAAATGCAGACGATCAAACAAGTTAGCCACAAAATCCATGCGACAAACTTGATTTAGCTTCAAATCAATGCGAAGTAGAAGGATTAGCTTCAAATCCATGCAACACAAAAGATTTAGCTTCAAATACTTGCGATATAAATGATATAGCTTCAAATGCAGACGAAACAAACGAGTTAGCTTCTAATCCATGCGAAACTCATGATTTAGCTTCAAATCAATGCGATGTAGAAGGTTTACCTTTAAATCCATGCTTAACAAATAATTTAGCTTCAAACACTTGGGATATAAGTGATATAGCTTCAAATGCAGACGATCAAACGAGTTAGCTTCAAAATCCATGCGATAAACTTGATTTAGCTTCAAATCAATGCGAAGTAGAAGGATTAGCTTCAAATCCATGCAACACAAATGATTTAGCATCAGACACTTGGGATATAAATGATATAGCTTCAAATGCAGGCAAAACAAACGAGTTATTTTCTAATCCATGCGAAACTCATGATTTAACTTCAAATCAATGCGATGTAGAAGTTTTACCTTCAAATCCATGCTTAAAAAATGATTTAGCTTCAAATACTTGCGATATAAATGATATAGCTTCAAATGCAGACGATCAAACAAGTTAGCCACAAAATCCATGCGATAAACTTGATTTAGCTTCAAATCAATGCGAAGTAGAAGGATTAGCTTCAAATCCATGCAACACAATAGATTTAGCTTCAAATACTTGCGATATAAATGATATAGCTTCAAATGCATGCGAATCAAACGAGTTAGCTTCTAATCCATGCAAAACTCATGATTTAGCTTCAAATCAATGCGGTGTAGAAGGTTTACCTTCAAATCCATGCACAACAAATGATTTAGCTTCAGACACTTGGGATATAAGTGATATAGCTTCAAATGCAGACGATCAAACGAGTTAGCATCTAATCCATGCGAAACTCATGATTTAGCTTCAAATCAATGCGATGTAGAAGGTTTACCTTCAAATCCATGCTTAACAAATAATTTAGCTTCAAACACTTGGGATATAAGTGATATAGCTTCAAATGCAGACGATCAAACGAGTTAGCTTCAAGTCCACGCGAAACAAGTGATTTAGCTTCAGACACTTGCGATATAAGTGATATAGCTTCAAATGCAGAAGAAACAAACGAGTTATCTTCAAATCCATGCCATGCACTTGATTTAGCTGAAAATGAATGAGATGTAGAAGGTTTAGCTTCAAATCTATGCGAAACAAATGATTTAGCATCAGATACTTGCGATATAAGTGATATAGCTTCAAATGCAGGCGAAACAAACGAGTTAGATTCTAATCCATGCGAAACTCATGATTTAGCTTCAAATCAATGTGATGTAGAAGGTTTACCTTCAAATCCATGCTTAACAAATAATTTAGCATCAAACACTTGGGATATAAGTGATATAGCTTCAAATGCAGACGATCAAACGAATTAGCTTCAAAATCCATGCGATAAACTTGATTTAGCTTCAAATCAATGCGAAGTAGAAGGATTAGCTTCAAATCAATGCGAAGTAGAAGGGTTAGCTTCAAATCCGTGCAACACAAATGATGTAGCTTCAAATACTTGCGATATAAATCATATAGCTTCAAATGCAGGCGAAACAAACGAGTTAGCTTCTAATCCATGCGAAACTCTTGATTTAGCTTCAAATCAATGCGATGCAGAAGGTTTACCTTCAAATCCATGCGTAACAAATGATATAGCTTCAAACATTTCTGATATAAGTGACATAGCTTCAAATGCAGACGATCAAACGAGTTAGCTTCATAATCCACGCGATAAATTTGATTTAGCTTCAAATCAATGCGAAGTAGAAGGATGAGCTTCAAATCCATGCAACACAAATGATTTAGCTTCAAATACTAGCGATATAAATGATATAGCTTCAAATGCAGGCAAAACAAACGTGTTAGCTTCTAATCCATGCGAAACTCATGATTTAGCTTCAAATCAATGCGATGTAGAAGGTTTACCTTCAAATCCATGCTTAACAAATGATTTAGCTTCAAATACTTGGGATATAAATGATATAGCTTCAAATGCAGGCCTAACAAAGGAGTTAGCTTCTAATCCATGCGAAACTCATGATTTAGCTTCAAATCAATGCGATGTAGAAGGTTTACCTTCAAATCCATGCACAACAAACGATTTAGCTTCAGACACTTGGGATATAAGTGATATAGCTTCAAATGCAGACGATCAAACGAGTTAGCTTCAAGTCCACGCGAAACAAATGATTTAGCTTCAAATACTTGCGATATAAATTATATAGCTTCAAATGCAGGCGAAAGAAACGTGTTAGCTTCTAATCCATGCGAAACTCATGATTTAGCTTCAAATCAATGCGATGTAGAAGGTTTACCTTCAAATCCATGCTTAACAAATAATTTAGCTTCAAACACTTGGGATATAAGTGATATAGCTTCAAATGCAGACGATCAAACGAGTTAGCCTCAAAATCCATGCGATAAACTTGATTTAGCTTCAAATCAATGCGAAGTAGAAGGGTGAGCTTCAAATCCATGCAACACAAATGATTTAGCTTCAAATACTTGCGATATAAATGATATAGCTTCAAATGTAGGCGAAACAAACGAGTTAGCTTCTAATCCATGCGAAACTCATGATTTAGCTTCAAATCAATGCGATGTAGAAGGTCTACCTTCAAATCCATGCTTAACTAATGATTTAGCTTCAAACACTTGGGATATAAGTGATATAGCTTCAAATGCAGACGATCAAACGAGTAAGCTTCAAAATCCATGCGATAAACTTGATTTAGCTTCAAATCAATGCGAAGTAGAAGGTTTACCTTCAAATCCATGCTTAACAAATGATTTAGCTTCAAATACTTGCGATATAAATGATATAGCTTCAAATGCAGGCCTAACAAAGGAGTTAGCTTCTAATCCATGCGAAACTCATGATTTAGCTTCAAATCAATGCGATGTAGAAGGTTTACCTTCAAATCAATGCTTAACAAATAATTTATCTTCAAATACTTGCGATATAAATGATATAGCTTCAAATGCAGGCGAAACAAACGTGTTAGCTTCTAATCCATGCGAAACTCATGATTTAGCTTCAAATCAATGGGATGTAGAAGGTTTACCTTCTAATCCATGCTTAAAAAATAATTTAGCTTCAAATATTTGCGATATAAATGATATAGCTTCAAATGCAGACGATCAAACAAGTTAGCCACAAAATCCATGCGACAAACTTGATTTAGCTTCAAATCAATGCGAAGTAGAAGGATTAGCTTCAAATCCATGCAACACAAAAGATTTAGCTTCAAATACTTGCGATATAAATGATATAGCTTCAAATGCAGACGAAACAAACGAGTTAGCTTCTAATCCATGCGAAACTCATGATTTAGCTTCAAATCAATGCGATGTAGAAGGTTTACCTTTAAATCCATGCTTAACAAATAATTTAGCTTCAAACACTTGGGATATAAGTGATATAGCTTCAAATGCAGACGATCAAACGAGTTAGCTTCAAAATCCATGCGATAAACTTGATTTAGCTTCAAATCAATGCGAAGTAGAAGGATTAGCTTCAAATCCATGCAACACAAATGATTTAGCATCAGACACTTGGGATATAAATGATATAGCTTCAAATGCAGGCAAAACAAACGAGTTATTTTCTAATCCATGCGAAACTCATGATTTAACTTCAAATCAATGCGATGTAGAAGTTTTACCTTCAAATCCATGCTTAAAAAATGATTTAGCTTCAAATACTTGCGATATAAATGATATAGCTTCAAATGCAGACGATCAAACAAGTTAGCCACAAAATCCATGCGATAAACTTGATTTAGCTTCAAATCAATGCGAAGTAGAAGGATTAGCTTCAAATCCATGCAACACAATAGATTTAGCTTCAAATACTTGCGATATAAATGATATAGCTTCAAATGCATGCGAATCAAACGAGTTAGCTTCTAATCCATGCAAAACTCATGATTTAGCTTCAAATCAATGCGGTGTAGAAGGTTTACCTTCAAATCCATGCTTAACAAATAATTTAGCTTCAAACACTTGGGATATAAGTGATATAGCTTCAAATGCAGACGATCAAACGAGTTAGCCTCAAAATCCATGCGATAAACTTGATTTAACATCAAATCAATGCGAAGTAGAAGGATTAGCTTCAAATCCATGCAACACAAGTGATTTAGCTTCAAATACTTGCGATATAAATGATATAGCTTCAAATGCAGGCCTAACAAACGAGTTAGCTTCTAATACATGCGAAACTCATGATTTAGCTTCAAATCAATGCGATGTAGAAGGTTTACCATCAAATCCATGCTTAACAAATGATTTAGCTTCAAATACTTGCGATATAAATTATATAGCTTCAAATGCAGGCGAAACACACGTGTTAGCTTCTAATCCATGCGAAACTCATGATTTAGCTTCAAATCAATGCGATGTAGAAGGTTTACCTTCACATCCATGCTTAAAAAATGATTTAGCTTCAAACACTTGGGATATAAGTGATATGGCATCAAATGCAGACGATCAAACGAGATAGCTTCAAAATCCATGCGATAAACTTGATTTAGCTTCAAATCAATGCGAAGTAGAAGGATTAGCTTCAAATCCGTGGAACACAAATGATTTAGCTTCAAATACTTGCGATATAAATGATATAGCTTCAAATGCAGGCGAAACAAACGAGTTAGCTTCTAATCCATGCGAAACTCATGATTTAGCTTCAAATCAATGCGATGTAGAAGGTTTACCTTCAAATCCATGCTTAACAAATGATTTCGCTTCAAATACTTGCGATATAAATGATATAGCTTCAAATGCAGACGAAACAAACGTGTTAGCTTCTAATCCATGCCAAACTCATGATTTAGCTTCAAATCAATGCGATGTAGGAGGTTTACTTTCAAATCCATGCTTAACAAATAATTTAGCTTCAAACACTTGGGATATAAGTGATATAGCTTCAAATGCAGACGATCAAACAAGTTAGCCACAAAATCCATGCGATAAACTTGATTTAGCTTCAAATCAATGCGAAGTAGAAGGATTAGCTTCAAATCCATGCAACACAAATGATTTAGCTTCAAATACTTGCGATATAAATGATATAGCTTCAAATGCAGGCGAAACAAACGAGTTAGCTTCTAATCTATGCGAAACTCATGATTTAGCTTCAAATCAATGCGATGTAGAAGGTTTAACTTCAAATCCATGCTTAAAAAATGATTTAGCTTCAAACACTTGGGATATAAGTGATATGGCATCAAATGCAGACGATCAAACGAGATAGCTTCAAAATCCATGCGATAAACTTGATTTAGCTTCAAATCAATGCGAAGTAGAAGGATTAGCTTCAAATCCGTGGAACACAAATGATTTAGCTTCAAATACTTGCGATATAAGTGATATAGCTTCAAATGCAGGCGAAACAAACGAGTTTGCTTCTAATCCATGCGAAACTCATGATTTAGCTTCAATTCAATGCGATGTAGAAGGTTTACCTTCACATCCATGCTTAAAAAATGATTTAGCTTCAAACACTTGGGATATAAGTGATATGGCATCAAATGCAGACGATCAAACGAGATAGCTTCAAAATCCATGCGATAAACTTGATTTAGCTTCAAATCAATGCGAAGTAGAAGGATTAGCTTCAAATCCGTGGAACACAAATGATTTAGCTTCAAATACTTGCGATATAAATGATATAGCTTCAAATGCAGGCGAAACAAACGAGTTAGCTTCTAATCCATGCGAAACTCATGATTTAGCTTCAAATCAATGCGATGTAGAAGGTTTACCTTCAAATCCATGCTTAACAAATGATTTCGCTTCAAATACTTGCGATATAAATGATATAGCTTCAAATGCAGACGAAACAAACGTGTTAGCTTCTAATCCATGCCAAACTCATGATTTAGGTTCAAATCAATGCGATGTAGGAGGTTTACCTTCAAATCCATGCTTAACAAATAATTTAGCTTCAAACACTTGGGATATAAGTGATATAGCTTCAAATGCAGACGATCAAACAAGTTAGCCACAAAATCCATGCGATAAACTTGATTTAGCTTCAAATCAATGCGAATTAGAAGGATTAGCTTCAAATCCATGCAACACAAATGATTTAGCTTCAAATACTTGCGATATAAATGATATAGCTTCAAATGCAGGCGAAACAAACGAGTTAGCTTCTAATCCATGCGAAACTCATGATTTAGCTTCAAATCAATGCGATGTAGAAGGTTTACCTTCAAATCCATGCTTAAAAAATGATTTAGCTTCAAACACTTGGGATATAAGTGATATGTCATCAAATGCAGACGATCAAACGAGTTAGCTTCAAAATCCATGCGATAAACTTGATTTAGCTTCAAATCAATGCGAAGTAGAAGGATTAGCTTCAAATCCGTGAAACACAAATGATTTAGCTTCAAATACTTGCGATATAAATGATATAGCTTCAAATTCAGGCGAAACAAACGAGTTAGCTTCTAATCCATGCGAAACTCATGATTTAGCTTCAAATCAATGCGATGTAGAAGGTTTACCTTCAAATCCATACTTAACAAATGATTTCGCTTCAATACTTGCGATATAAATGATATAGCTTCAAATGCAGGCGAAACAAACGTGTTAGCTTCTAATCAATGCCAAACTCATTATTTAGCTTCAAATCAATGCGATGTAGGAGGTTTACCTTCAAATCCATGCTTAACAAATAATTTAGCTTCAAACACTTGGGATATAAGTGATATAGCTTCAAATGCAGACGATCAAACAAGTTCGCCACAAAATCCATTTCGATAAACTTGATTTAGCTTCAAATCAATGCGAAGTAGAAGGAATAGCTTCAAATCCATGCAACACAAATGATTTAGCTTCAAATGCTTGCGATATAAATGATATAGCTTCAAATGCAGGCGAAACAAACGAGTTAGCTTCTAATCCATGCGAAACTCATGATTTAGCTTCAAATCAATGCCATGTAGAAGGTTTACCTTCAAATCCATGCTTAACAAATGATTTCGCTTCAAATACTTGCGATATAAATGATATAGCTTCAAATGCAGGCGAAACAAACGAGTTAGATTCTAATCCATGCGACACTCATGATTTAGCTTCAAATCAATGCGATGTAGAAGGTTTAACTTCAAATCCATGCTTTACAAATGATTTAGCTTCAAACACTTGGCATATAAGTGATATAGCTTCAAATGCAGACGATCAAACAAGTTAGCCACAAAATCCATGCGATAAACTTGATTTAGCTTCAAATCAATGCGAAGTAGAAGGATTAGCTTCAAATCCATGCTTAACAAATGATTTAGCTTCAAATACTTGCGATATAAATGATATAGCTTCAAATGCAGGCCTAACAAACGAGTTAGCTTCTAATCCATGCGAAACTCATGATTTAGCTTCAAATCAATGCGATGAAGAAGGTTTAAATTCAAATCCTTGCTTAACAAATGATTTCGCTTCAAATACTTGCGATATAAATGATATAGCTTCAAATGCAGGCGAAACAAACGTGTTAGCTTCTAATCCATGCGAAACTCATGATTTAGCTTCAAATCAATGCGATGTAGAAGGTCTACCTTCAAATCCATGCTTAACAAATAATTTATCTTCAAATACTTGCGATATAAATGATATAGCTTCAAATGCAGGCGAAACAAACGTGTTAGCTTCTAATCCATGCGAAACTCATGATTTAGCTTCAAATCAATGGGATGTAGAAGGTTTACCTTCTAATCCATGCTTAAAAAATGATTTAGCTTCAAATATTTGCGATATAAATGATATAGCTTCAAATGCAGACGATCAAACAAGTTAGCCACAAAATCCATGCGACAAACTTGATTTAGCTTCAAATCAATGCGAAGTAGAAGGATTAGCTTCAAATCCATGCAACACAAAAGATTTAGCTTCAAATACTTGCGATATAAATGATATAGCTTCAAATGCAGACGAAACAAACGAGTTAGCTTCTAATCCATGCGAAACTCATGATTTAGCTTCAAATCAATGCGATGTAGAAGGTTTACCTTTAAATCCATGCTTAACAAATAATTTAGCTTCAAACACTTGGGATATAAGTGATATAGCTTCAAATGCAGACGATCAAACGAGTTAGCTTCAAAATCCATGCGATAAACTTGATTTAGCTTCAAATCAATGCGAAGTAGAAGGATTAGCTTCAAATCCATGCAACACAAATGATTTAGCATCAGACACTTGGGATATAAATGATATAGCTTTCAAATGCAGGCAAAACAAACGAGTTATTTTCTAATCCATGCGAAACTCATGATTTAACTTCAAATCAATGCGATGTAGAAGTTTTACCTTCAAATCCATGCTTAAAAAATGATTTAGCTTCAAATACTTGCGATATAAATGATATAGCTTCAAATGCAGACGATCAAACAAGTTAGCCACAAAATCCATGCGATAAACTTGATTTAGCTTCAAATCAATGCGAAGTAGAAGGATTAGCTTCAAATCCATGCAACACAATAGATTTAGCTTCAAATACTTGCGATATAAATGATATAGCTTCAAATGCATGCGAATCAAACGAGTTAGCTTCTAATCCATGCAAAACTCATGATTTAGCTTCAAATCAATGCGGTGTAGAAGGTTACCTTCAAATCCATGCACAACAAATGATTTAGCTTCAGACACTTGGGATATAAGTGATATAGCTTCAAATGCAGACGATCAAACGAGTTAGCATCTAATCCATGCGAAACTCATGATTTAGCTTCAAATCAATGCGATGTAGAAGGTTTACCTTCAAATCCATGCTTAACAAATAATTTAGCTTCAAACACTTGGGATATAAGTGATATAGCTTCAAATGCAGACGATCAAACGAGTTAGCTTCAAGTCCACGCGAAACAAGTGATTTAGCTTCAGACACTTGCGATATAAGTGATATAGCTTCAAATGCAGAAGAAACAAACGAGTTATCTTCAAATCCATGCCATGCACTTGATTTAGCTGAAAATGAATGAGATGTAGAAGGTTTAGCTTCAAATCTATGCGAAACAAATGATTTAGCATCAGATACTTGCGATATAAGTGATATAGCTTCAAATGCAGGCGAAACAAACGAGTTAGATTCTAATCCATGCGAAACTCATGATTTAGCTTCAAATCAATGTGATGTAGAAGGTTTACCTTCAAATCCATGCTTAACAAATAATTTAGCATCAAACACTTGGGATATAAGTGATATAGCTTCAAATGCAGACGATCAAACGAATTAGCTTCAAAATCCATGCGATAAACTTGATTTAGCTTCAAATCAATGCGAAGTAGAAGGATTAGCTTCAATCAATGCGAAGTAGAAGGGTTAGCTTCAAATCCGTGCAACACAAATGATGTAGCTTCAAATACTTGCGATATAAATCATATAGCTTCAAATGCAGGCGAAACAAACGAGTTAGCTTCTAATCCATGCGAAACTCTTGATTTAGCTTCAAATCAATGCGATGTAGAAGGTTTACCTTCAAATCCATGCTTAACAAATGATATAGCTTCAAACATTTCTGATATAAGTGACATAGCTTCAAATGCAGACGATCAAACGAGTTAGCTTCATAATCCACGCGATAAATTTGATTTAGCTTCAAATCAATGCGAAGTAGAAGGATGAGCTTCAAATCCATGCAACACAAATGATTTAGCTTCAAATACTAGCGATATAAATGATATAGCTTCAAATGCAGGCAAAACAAACGTGTTAGCTTCTAATCCATGCGAAACTCATGATTTAGCTTCAAATCAATGCGATGTAGAAGGTTTACCTTCAAATCCATGCTTAACAAATGATTTAGCTTCAAATACTTGGGATATAAATGATATAGCTTCAAATGCAGGCCTAACAAAGGAGTTAGCTTCTAATCCATGCGAAACTCATGATTTAGCTTCAAATCAATGCGATGTAGAAGGTTTACCTTCAAATCCATGCACAACAAACGATTTAGCTTCAGACACTTGGGATATAAGTGATATAGCTTCAAATGCAGACGATCAAACGAGTTAGCTTCAAGTCCACGCGAAACAAATGATTTAGCTTCAAATACTTGCGATATAAATTATATAGCTTCAAATGCAGGCGAAAGAAACGTGTTAGCTTCTAATCCATGCGAAACTCATGATTTAGCTTCAAATCAATGCGATGTAGAAGGTTTACCTTCAAATCCATGCTTAACAAATAATTTAGCTTCAAACACTTGGATATAAGTGATATAGCTTCAAATGCAGACGATCAAACGAGTTAGCCTCAAAATCCATGCGATAAACTTGATTTAGCTTCAAATCAATGCGAAGTAGAAGGGTGAGCTTCAAATCCATGCAACACAAATGATTTAGCTTCAAATACTTGCGATATAAATGATATAGCTTCAAATGTAGGCGAAACAAACGAGTTAGCTTCTAATCCATGCGAAACTCATGATTTAGCTTCAAATCAATGCGATGTAGAAGGTCTACCTTCAAATCCATGCTTAACTAATGATTTAGCTTCAAACACTTGGGATATAAGTGATATAGCTTCAAATGCAGACGATCAAACGAGTAAGCTTCAAAATCCATGCGATAAACTTGATTTAGCTTCAAATCAATGCGAAGTAGAAGGTTTACCTTCAAATCCATGCTTAACAAATGATTTAGCTTCAAATACTTGCGATATAAATGATATAGCTTCAAATGCAGGCCTAACAAAGGAGTTAGCTTCTAATCCATGCGAAACTCATGATTTAGCTTCAAATCAATGCGATGTAGAAGGTTTACCTTCAAATCAATGCTTAACAAATAATTTATCTTCAAATACTTGCGATATAAATGATATAGCTTCAAATGCAGGCGAAACAAACGTGTTAGCTTCTAATCCATGCGAAACTCATGATTTAGCTTCAAATCAATGGGATGTAGAAGGTTTACCTTCTAATCCATGCTTAAAAAATAATTTAGCTTCAAATATTTGCGATATAAATGATATAGCTTCAAATGCAGACGATCAAACAAGTTAGCCACAAAATCCATGCGACAAACTTGATTTAGCTTCAAATCAATGCGAAGTAGAAGGATTAGCTTCAAATCCATGCAACACAAAAGATTTAGCTTCAAATACTTGCGATATAAATGATATAGCTTCAAATGCAGACGAAACAAACGAGTTAGCTTC
>NW_027477503.1:0-68806 GCF_051020955.1 Megalopta genalis
CAAATCCATGCGAAACAAGTGGTTTAGCTACAAATACTTGTGATATACATTATTTAGATACAACTGCATGCGAAACGAACGAGTTAGCATCAAATCCATGCGAAACACATGATTTAGCTTCAAACCAATGCGATGTAGAAGGTTTAGGTTCAAATCCATGCGAAAGACATGATTTATCTTCAAATCAGTGCGTTCAAGGAGGCTTAGCATCAAAACCCATGCGAAACAAACGAGTTAGCTTCAAATCCATGCGAAACACATGATTTAGCTTCAAATAAATACGAAGTAGAAGGCTTAGCTTCAAATTCATGCGAAACGAAAGATTCAGCTTCAAATACTTGCGATATAAGTGATATAGCTTCAAATACAGGCGAAACGAACGAGTTAGCTTCAAATCCATGCGAAACACATGATTTAGCTTCAAATCACAATACGATGTAGTAGGTTCAGCTTCAAATCCATGCGATATAAGTGATATAGCTTCAAAAGCAGGAGGAACAAACGAGGTAGCTTCAATTCCATGCGAAACAAATGATTTAGCTGCAAATCAATACGAAGTAGAAGGTTTAGCTTCAAATCCATGCGAAAAAAATGGTTTAACTACAAATACTTGTGATAAACATTATTTAGCTACAACTGCATGCGAAACAAACGAGTTAGCTTCAAATCCATGCGAAACACTCGATTTAGCTTCAAATCAATGCGATGTAGAAGGTTTAGCTTCAAATCAATAAGAGGTAGAAGGTTTAGCTCAGATCAATAGAATGTGGAATGTTTAGCTTCAATTCAATGCGATGTAGAAGGTTTAGCTTCAAATCCATGCGAAACAAATGGTTTAGCTACAAATACTTGTGATATACATTATTTAGCTACAACTGCATGCGAAACGAACGAGTTAGCTTCAAATCCATGCGAAACACATGATTTAGCTTCAAACCAATGCGATGTAGAAGGTTAAGCTTCAAATCCATTCCAAACACATGATTTAGCTTCAAATCCATGGGATGTAGAAGGTTTAGCTTCAAATCCATGCGAAACATATTAGTTAGTTGCAAATCAGTGCGAAGTAAAAGGCTCAGGTTCAAATCCATGCGATTCAAATGGTTCATCTTCAAATAATTGTGAAAGACATGATTTAGCTTCAACTGCATGCGAAACAAACGAGTTAGCTTCAAATCCATGGGAAACACTCGATTTAGCTTCAAATCAATGCGATGTAGAAGGTTTAGCTTCTAATCAATAAGAGGTAGAAGGTTTAGCTTCAGATCAATAGAATGTAGAAGGTTTAGCTTCAAATCAATGCGATGTAGAATGTTTAGCTTCAAATCCATGCGAAACATATGGTTTAGCTACAAATACTTGTGATATACATTATTTAGCTACAACTGCATGCGAAACGAACGAGTTAGCTTCAAATCCATGAGAAACACATGATTTAGCTTCAAACCAATGCGATGTAGAAGGTATAGGTTCAAATCCATGCGAAAGACATGATTTATCTTCAAATCAGTGCGTTCAAGGGAGGCTTATCATCAAAACCCATGCGAAACAAACGAGTTAGCTTCAAATCCATGAGAAATACATGATTTAGCTTCAAATCAATGCGATCTATAAGGTTTAGCTTCAAATCCATGCGATACTCATGATGTAGCTTCAAATCAATACGATGTAGTAGGTTCAGGTTCAATTCCATGCGATATAAGTGATATAGCTTCAAAAGCAGAAGGAACAAACGAGGTAGCTTCAATTCTATGCGAAACAAATGATTTAGCTGCAAATCAATACGAAGTAGAAGGTTTAGTTTCAAATCCATGCGAAAAAAATGGTTTAGCTACAAATACTTGTGATATACATTATTTAGCTACAACTGCAGGCGAAAAGCGAGTTAGCTTCAAATCCATGTGAAACACATGATTTAGATTCAAATCAATACGATGTAGTTGGTTCAGCTTCAAATCCATGCGATATAAGTGATATAGCTTCAAAAGCAGGAGGAACAAACGAGGTAGCTTCAATTCCATGCGAATCAAATGATTTAGCTGCAAATCAATACGAAGTAGAAGGTTTAGTTTCAAATCCATGCGAAAAAAATGGTTTAGCTACAAATACTTGTGATAAACATTATTTAGCTACAACTGCATGCGAAACAAACGAGTTAGCTTCAAATCCATGCGAAACACTCGATTTAGCTTCAAATCAATGCGATGTAGAAGGTTTAGCTTCAAATCAATAAGAGGTAGAAGGTTTAGCTTCAGATCAATAGAATGTGGAATGTTTAGCTTCAATTCAATGCGATGTAGAAGGTTTAGCTTCAAATCCATGCGAAACAAATGGTTTAGCTACAAATACTTGCGATATAAGTGATATAGCTTCAAATACAGGCGAAACGAACGAGTCAGCTTCAAATCCATGCGAAACACATGATTCAGCTGCAAATCAATGCGATGTAGAAGGTTTACCTTCAAATCCATGCGAAACAAATGAGTTAGCTTCAAATCCATGGGATGTAGAAGGTTTAGCTTCAAATCCATGCGAAACATATTATTTAGCTGCAAATCAGTGCGAAGTAGAAGGCTCAGGTTCAAATCCATGCGATTCAAATGGTTCATCTTCAAATACTTGTGAAAGACATGATTTAGCTTCAACTGCATGCGAAACAAACGAGTTAGCTTCAAATCCATGCGAAACAAATGATTTAGCTGCAATTCAATGCTATGTATAAGGTTTAGCTTCAAATCCATGCCATACACATGATTTAGCTTCAAATCAATACGATGTATTTGGTTCAGCTTCAAATCCATGCGATATAAGTGATATAGCTTCAAAAGCAGGAGGAACAAACGAGGTAGCTTCAATTCCATGCGAAACAAATGATTTAGCTGCAAATCAATACGAAGTAGAAGGTTTAGCTTCAAATCCATGCCATACACATGATTTAGCTTCAAATCAATACGATGTATTTGGTTCAGCTTCAAATCAATGCGATATAAGTGATATAGCTTCAAAAGCAGGAGGAACAAACGAGGTAGCTTCAATTCCATGCGAAACAAATGAATTAGCTGCAAATCAATACGAAGTAGAAGGTTTAGCTTCAAATCCATGCGAAACAAATGGTTTAGCTACAAATACTTGTGATATACATGATATAGCTTCAAATGCAGGCGGAAAAAACGAGTTAACTTCAAATCCATGCGAAAAACATGATTTAGCTTCAAATCAATGCGATGTATAAGGTTTAGCTTCAAATCCATGCGAAACAAATGATTTAGCTGCAAATCAATACGAAGTAGAAGGTTTAGCTTCAAATCCATGCGAAACAAATGGTTTAGCTACAAATACTTGTGATATACATTATTTAGCTACAACTGCATGCGAAACAAACGAGTTAGCTTCAAATCCATGCGAAACACTCGATTTAGCTTCAAATCAATGCGATGTAGAAGGTTTAGCTTCTAATCAATAAGAGGTAGAAGGTTTAGCTTCAGATCAATAGACTGTAAAAGGTTTAGCTTCAAATCAATGCGATGTAGAAGGTTTAGCTTCAAATCCATGCGAAACAAATGGTTTAGCTACAAATACTTGTGATATACATGATATAGCTTCAAATGCAGGCGGAAAAAACGAGTTAACTTCAAATCCATGCGAAAAACATGATTTAGCTTCAAATCAATGCGATGTATAAGGTTTAGCTTCAAATCCATGCGAAACAAATGATTTAGCTGCAAATCAATACGAAGTAGAAGGTTTAGCTTCAAACCCATGCGAAACAAATGGTTTAGCTACAAATACTTGTGATATACATTATTTAGCTACAACTGCATGCGAAAAAACGAGTTAGCTTCAAATCCATGTGAAACACATGATTTAGCTTCAAATCAATACGAAGTAGAAGGTTTAGTTTCAAATCCATGCGAAAAAAATGGTTTAGCTACAAATACTTGTGATAAACATTATTTAGCTACAACTGCATGCGAAACAAACGAGTTAGCTTCAAATCCATGCGAAACACTCGATTTAGCTTCAAATCAATGCGATGTAGAAGGTTTAGCTTCTAATCAATAAGAGGTAGAAGGTTTAGCTTCAGATCAATAGAATGTAGAAGGTTTAGCTTCAAATCAATGCGATGTAGAAGGTTTAGCTTCAAATCCATGCGAAACATATGGTTTAGCTACAAATACTTGTGATATACATAATTTAGCTACAACTGCATGCGAAACAAACAAGTTAGCTTCAAATCCAAGCGAAACACTCGATTTAGCTTCAAATCAATGCGATGTAGAAGGTTTAGCTTCAAATCCATGCGAAACAAATGGTTTAGCTACAAGTACTTGTGATATACATTATTTAGCTACAACTGCAGGCGAAAAAACGAGTTAGCTTCAAATCCATGTGAAACACATGATTTAGCTTCAAATCAATACGATGTAGTTGGTTCAGCTTCAAATCCAAGCGATATAAGTGATATAGCTTCAAAAGCAGGAGGAACAAACGAGGTAGCTTCAATTCCATGCGAAACAAATGATTTAGCTGCAAATCAATACGAAGTAGAAGGTTTAGCTTCAAATCCATGCGAAACAAATGGTTTAGCTACAAATACTTGAGATATACTTTATTTAGCTACAACTGCATGCGAAACAAACGAGTTAGCTTCAAATCCATGCGAAACACATGATTTAGCTTCAAATCAATGCGATGTATAAGGTTTAGCTTCAAATCCATGCGATACACATTATTTAGCTTCAAATCAATACGATGTAGTAGGTTCAGCTTCAAATCCATGCGATATAAGTGATATAGCTTCAAAAGCAGGAGGAACAAACGAGGTAGCTTCAATTCCATGCGAAACAAATGATTTAGCTGCAAATCAATACGAAGTAGAAGGTTTAGCTTCAAATCCATGCCATACACATGATTTAGCTTCAAATCAATACGATGTATTTGGTTCAGCTTCAAATCAATGCGATCTAAGTGATATAGCTTCAAAAGCAGGAGGAACAAACGAGGTAGCTTCAATTCCATGCGAAACAAATGAATTAGCTGCAAATCAATACGAAGTAGAAGGTTTAGCTTCAAATCCATGCGAAACAAATGGTTTAGCTACAAATACTTGTGATATACATGATATAGCTTCAAATGCAGGCGGAAAAAACGAGTTAACTTCAAATCCATGCGAAAAACATGATTTAGCTTCAAATCAATGCGATGTATAAGGTTTAGCTTCAAATCCATGCGAAACAAATGATTTAGCTGCAAATCAATACGAAGTAGAAGGTTTAGCTTCAAATCCATGCGAAACAAATGGTTTAGCTACAAATACTTGTGATATACATTATTTAGCTACAACTGCATGCGAAACAAACGAGTTAGCTTCAAATCCATGCGAAACACTCGATTTAGCTTCAAATCAATGCGATGTAGAAGGTTTAGCTTCTAATCAATAAGAGGTAGAAGGTTTAGCTTCAGATCAATAGACTGTAAAAGGTTTAGCTTCAAATCAATGCGATGTAGAAGGTTTAGCTTCAAATCCATGCGAAACAAATGGTTTAGCTACAAATACTTGTGATATACATGATATAGCTTCAAATGCAGGCGGAAAAAACGAGTTAACTTCAAATCCATGCGAAAAACATGATTTAGCTTCAAATCAATGCGATGTATAAGGTTTAGCTTCAAATCCATGCGAAACAAATGATTTAGCTGCAAATCAATACGAAGTAGAAGGTTTAGCTTCAAACCCATGCGAAACAAATGGTTTAGCTACAAATACTTGTGATATACATTATTTAGCTACAACTGCATGCGAAAAAACGAGTTAGCTTCAAATCCATGTGAAACACATGATTTAGCTTCAAATCAATACGAAGTAGAAGGTTTAGTTTCAAATCCATGCGAAAAAAATGGTTTAGCTACAAATACTTGTGATAAACATTATTTAGCTACAACTGCATGCGAAACAAACGAGTTAGCTTCAAATCCATGCGAAACACTCGATTTAGCTTCAAATCAATGCGATGTAGAAGGTTTAGCTTCTAATCAATAAGAGGTAGAAGGTTTAGCTTCAGATCAATAGAATGTAGAAGGTTTAGCTTCAAATCAATGCGATGTAGAAGGTTTAGCTTCAAATCCATGCGAAACATATGGTTTAGCTACAAATACTTGTGATATACATTATTTAGCTACAACTGCATGCGAAACGAACGAGTTAGCTTCAAATCCATGCGAAACACATGATTTAGCTTCAAACCAATGCGATGTAGAAGGTTAAGCTTCAAATCCATTCCAAACACATGATTTAGCTTCAAATCCATGGGATGTAGAAGGTTTAGCTTCAAATCCATGCGAAACATATTATTTAGTTGCAAATCAGTGCGAAGTAAAAGGCTCAGGTTCAAATCCATGCGATTCAAATGGTTCATCTTCAAATAATTGTGAAAGACATGATTTAGCTTCAACTGCATGCGAAACACTCGATTTAGCTTCAAATCAATGCGATGTAGAAGGTTTAGCTTCTAATCAATAAGAGGTAGAAGGTTTAGCTTCAGATCAATAGAATGTAGAAGGTTTAGCTTCAAATCAATGCGATGTAGAAGGTTTAGCTTCAAATCCATGCGAAACAAATGGTTTAGCTACAAATACTTGTGATATACATTATTTAGATACAACTGCATGCGAAACGAACGAGTTAGCTTCAAATCCATGAGAAACACATGATTTAGCTTCAAACCAATGCGATGTAGAAGGTTTAGGTTCAAATCCATGCGAAAGACATGATTTATCTTCAAATCAGTGCGTTCAAGGAGGCTTAGCATCAAAACCCATGCGAAACAAACGAGTTAGCTTCAAATCCATGCGAAACACATGATTTAGCTTCAAATAAATACGAAGTAGAAGGCTTAGCTTCAAATTCATGCGAAACGAAAGATTCAGCTTCAAATACTTGCGATATAAGTGATATATCTTCAAATACAGGCGAAACGAACGAGTTAGCTTCAAATCCATGCGAAACACATGATTTAGCTTCAAACCAATGCGATGTAGAAGGTTTAGGTTCAAATCCATGCGAAAGACATGATTTATCTTCAAATCAGTGCGTTCAAGGAGGCTTAGCATCAAAACCCATGCGAAACAAACGAGTTAGCTTCAAATCCATGCGAAACACATGATTTAGCTTCAAATAAATACGAAGTAGAAGGCTTAGCTTCAAATTCATGCGAAACGAAAGATTCAGCTTCAAATACTTGCGATATAAGTGATATAGCTTCAAATACAGACGAAACGAACGAGTTAGCTTCAAATCCATGCGAAACACATGATTTAGCTTCAAACCAATGCGATGTAGAAGGTTTAGCTTCAAATCCATGCGAATCAAATGATTTAGCTTCAAATACTTGTGATATACATGATATAGCTTCAAATGCAGGCGAAACAAACGAGTTAGCTTCAAATCCATGCGAAACACATGATTTAGCTTCAAATCAATGCGATGTATAAGGTTTAGCTTCAAATCCATGCGATACACATGATTTAGCTTCAAATCAATACGATGTAGTAGGTTCAGCTTCAAATCCATGCGATATAAGTGATATAGCTTCAAAAGCAGGAGGAACAAACGAGGTAGCTTCAATTCCATGCGAAACAAATGATTTAGCTGCAAATCAATACGAAGTAGAAGGTTTAGCTTCAAATCCATGCGATACAAATGGTTTAGCTACAAATACTTGAGATATACATTATTTAGCTACAACTGCATGCGAAACAAACGAGTTAGCTTCAAATCCATGCGAAACACATGATTTAGCTTCAAATCAATGCGATGTATAAGGTTTAGCTTCAAATCCATGCGATACACATTATTTAGCTTCAAATCAATACGATGTAGTAGGTTCAGCTTCAAATCCATGCGATATAAGTGATATAGCTTCAAAAGCAGGAGGAACAAACGAGGTAGCTTCAATTCCATGCGAAACAAATGATTTAGCTGTAAATCAATACGAAGTAGAAGGTTTAGCTTCAAATCCATGCGAAACAAATGGTTTAGCTACAAATACTTGAGATATACATAATTTAGCTACAACTGCATGCGAAACAAACAAGTTAGCTTCAAATCCAAGCGAAACACTCGATTTAGCTTCAAATCAATGCGATGTAGAAGGTTTAGCTTCAAATCCATGCGAAACAAATGGTTTAGCTACAAGTACTTGTGATATACATTATTTAGCTACAACTGCAGGCGAAAAAACGAGTTAGCTTCAAATCCATGTGAAACACATGATTTAGCTTCAAATCAATACGATGTAGTTGGTTCAGCTTCAAATCCAAGCGATATAAGTGATATAGCGTCAAAAGCAGGAGGAACAAACGAGGTAGCTTCAATTCCATGCGAAACAAATGATTTAACTGCAAATCAATACGAAGTAGAAGGTTTAGCTTCAAATCCATGCGAAACAAATGGTTTAGCTACAAATACTTGAGATATACATTATTTAGCTACAACTGCATGCGAAACAAACGAGTTAGCTTCAAATCCATGCGAAACACATGATTTAGCTTCAAATCAATGCGATGTATAAGGTTTAGCTTCAAATCCATGCGATACACATTATTTAGCTTCAAATCAATACGATGTAGTAGGTTCAGCTTCAAATCCATGCGATATAAGTGATATAGCTTCAAAAGCAGGAGGAACAAACGAGGTAGCTTCAATTCCATGCGAAACAAATGATTTAGCTGCAAATCAATACGAAGTAGAAGGTTTAGCTTCAAATCCATGCGAAAAAAATGGTTTAGCTACAAATACTTGAGATATACATTATTTAGCTACAACTGCATGCGAAACAAACGAGTTAGCTTCAAATCCAAGCGAAACATTCGATTTAGCTTCAAATCAATGCGATGTAGAAGGTTTAGCTTCAAATCCATGCGAAAAAAATGGTTTAGCTACAAGTACTTGTGATATACATTATTTAGCTACAACTGCAGGCGAAAAAACGAGTTAGCTTCAAATCCATGTGAAACACATGATTTAGCTTCAAATCAATACGATGTAGTTGGTTCAGCTTCAAATCCATGCGATATAAGTGATATAGCTTCAAATACAGGCGAAACGAACGAGTTAGCTTCAAATCCATGCCAAACACATGATTTAGCTTCAAATCAATGCGATGTATAAGGTTTAGCTTCAAATCCATGCGATACACATGATTTAGCTTCAAATCAATACGATGTAGTAGGTTCAGCTTCAAATCCATGCGATATAAGTGATATAGCTTCAAAAGCAGGAGGAACAAACGAGGTAGCTTCAATTCCATGCGAAACAAATGATTTAGCTGCAAATCAATACGAAGTAGAAGGTTTAGCTTCAAATCCATGCGAAACAAATGGTTTAGCTACAAATACTTGAGATATACATTATTTAGCTACAACTCCATGCGAAACAAACGAGTTAGCTTCAAATCCATGCGAAACACATGATTTAGCTTCAAATCAATGCGATGTATAAGGTTTAGCTTCAAATCCATGCGATACACATTATTTAGCTTCAAATCAATACGATGTAGTAGGTTCAGCTTCAAATCCATGCGATATAAGTGATATAGCTTCAAAAGCAGGAGGAACAAACGAGGTAGCTTCAATTCCATGCGAAACAAATGATTTAGCTGTAAATCAATACGAAGTAGAAGGTTTAGCTTCAAATCCATGCGAAACAAATGGTTTAGCTACAAATACTTGAGATATACATTATTTAGCTACAACTGCATGCGAAACAAACGAGTTAGCTTCAAATCCAAGCGAAACACTCGATTTAGCTTCAAATCAATGCGATGTAGAAGGTTTAGCTTCAAATCCATGCGAAACAAATGGTTTAGCTACAAGTACTTGTGATATACATTATTTAGCTACAACTGCAGGCGAAAAAACGAGTTAGCTTCAAATCCATGTGAAACACATGATTTAGCTTCAAATCAATACGATGTATTTGGTTCAGCTTCAAATCCATGCGATATAAGTGATATAGCTTCAAAAGCAGGAGGAACAAACGAGGTACCTTCAATTCCATGCGAAACAAATGATTTGGCTGCAAATCAATTCGAAGTAGAAGGTTTAGCTTCAAATCCATGCGAAACAAGTGGTTTAGCTACAAATACTTGTGATATACATTATTTAGATACAACTGCATGCGAAACGAACGAGTTAGCATCAAATCCATGCGAAACACATGATTTAGCTTCAAACCAATGCGATGTAGAAGGTTTAGGTTCAAATCCATGCGAAAGACATGATTTATCTTCAAATCAGTGCGTTCAAGGAGGCTTAGCATCAAAACCCATGCGAAACAAACGAGTTAGCTTCAAATCCATGCGAAACACATGATTTAGCTTCAAATAAATACGAAGTAGAAGGCTTAGCTTCAAATTCATGCGAAACGAAAGATTCAGCTTCAAATACTTGCGATATAAGTGATATAGCTTCAAATACAGGCGAAACGAACGAGTTAGCTTCAAATCCATGCGAAACACATGATTTAGCTTCAAATCAATACGATGTAGTAGGTTCAGCTTCAAATCCATGCGATATAAGTGATATAGCTTCAAAAGCAGGAGGAACAAACGAGGTAGCTTCAATTCCATGCGAAACAAATGATTTAGCTGCAAATCAATACGAAGTAGAAGGTTTAGCTTCAAATCCATGCGAAAAAAATGGTTTAACTACAAATACTTGTGATAAACATTATTTAGCTACAACTGCATGCGAAACAAACGAGTTAGCTTCAAATCCATGCGAAACACTCGATTTAGCTTCAAATCAATGCGATGTAGAAGGTTTAGCTTCAAATCAATAAGAGGTAGAAGGTTTAGCTTCAGATCAATAGAATGTGGAATGTTTAGCTTCAATTCAATGCGATGTAGAAGGTTTAGCTTCAAATCCATGCGAAACAAATGGTTTAGCTACAAATACTTGTGATATACATTATTTAGCTACAACTGCATGCGAAACGAACGAGTTAGCTTCAAATCCATGCGAAACACATGATTTAGCTTCAAACCAATGCGATGTAGAAGGTTAAGCTTCAAATCCATTCCAAACACATGATTTAGCTTCAAATCCATGGGATGTAGAAGGTTTAGCTTCAAATCCATGCGAAACATATTAGTTAGTTGCAAATCAGTGCGAAGTAAAAGGCTCAGGTTCAAATCCATGCGATTCAAATGGTTCATCTTCAAATAATTGTGAAAGACATGATTTAGCTTCAACTGCATGCGAAACAAACGAGTTAGCTTCAAATCCATGGGAAACACTCGATTTAGCTTCAAATCAATGCGATGTAGAAGGTTTAGCTTCTAATCAATAAGAGGTAGAAGGTTTAGCTTCAGATCAATAGAATGTAGAAGGTTTAGCTTCAAATCAATGCGATGTAGAATGTTTAGCTTCAAATCCATGCGAAACATATGGTTTAGCTACAAATACTTGTGATATACATTATTTAGCTACAACTGCATGCGAAACGAACGAGTTAGCTTCAAATCCATGAGAAACACATGATTTAGCTTCAAACCAATGCGATGTAGAAGGTATAGGTTCAAATCCATGCGAAAGACATGATTTATCTTCAAATCAGTGCGTTCAAGGAGGCTTATCATCAAAACCCATGCGAAACAAACGAGTTAGCTTCAAATCCATGAGAAATACATGATTTAGCTTCAAATCAATGCGATCTATAAGGTTTAGCTTCAAATCCATGCGATACTCATGATGTAGCTTCAAATCAATACGATGTAGTAGGTTCAGGTTCAATTCCATGCGATATAAGTGATATAGCTTCAAAAGCAGAAGGAACAAACGAGGTAGCTTCAATTCTATGCGAAACAAATGATTTAGCTGCAAATCAATACGAAGTAGAAGGTTTAGTTTCAAATCCATGCGAAAAAAATGGTTTAGCTACAAATACTTGTGATATACATTATTTAGCTACAACTGCAGGCGAAAAGCGAGTTAGCTTCAAATCCATGTGAAACACATGATTTAGATTCAAATCAATACGATGTAGTTGGTTCAGCTTCAAATCCATGCGATATAAGTGATATAGCTTCAAAAGCAGGAGGAACAAACGAGGTAGCTTCAATTCCATGCGAATCAAATGATTTAGCTGCAAATCAATACGAAGTAGAAGGTTTAGTTTCAAATCCATGCGAAAAAAATGGTTTAGCTACAAATACTTGTGATAAACATTATTTAGCTACAACTGCATGCGAAACAAACGAGTTAGCTTCAAATCCATGCGAAACACTCGATTTAGCTTCAAATCAATGCGATGTAGAAGGTTTAGCTTCAAATCAATAAGAGGTAGAAGGTTTAGCTTCAGATCAATAGAATGTGGAATGTTTAGCTTCAATTCAATGCGATGTAGAAGGTTTAGCTTCAAATCCATGCGAAACAAATGGTTTAGCTACAAATACTTGCGATATAAGTGATATAGCTTCAAATACAGGCGAAACGAACGAGTCAGCTTCAAATCCATGCGAAACACATGATTCAGCTGCAAATCAATGCGATGTAGAAGGTTTACCTTCAAATCCATGCGAAACAAATGAGTTAGCTTCAAATCCATGGGATGTAGAAGGTTTAGCTTCAAATCCATGCGAAACATATTATTTAGCTGCAAATCAGTGCGAAGTAGAAGGCTCAGGTTCAAATCCATGCGATTCAAATGGTTCATCTTCAAATACTTGTGAAAGACATGATTTAGCTTCAACTGCATGCGAAACAAACGAGTTAGCTTCAAATCCATGCGAAACAAATGATTTAGCTGCAATTCAATGCTATGTATAAGGTTTAGCTTCAAATCCATGCCATACACATGATTTAGCTTCAAATCAATACGATGTATTTGGTTCAGCTTCAAATCCATGCGATATAAGTGATATAGCTTCAAATGCCGACGAAGCAAACGAGCTAGCTTCAAATCTATTCGATGTAGAAGGTTTAGCTTCAAATCCAAGCGAAAACAATGATTTAGTTTGAGATACTTGCGATATAAGTGATATAGATTCAAATGCAGACGAAACAAACGAATAGCTTCAAATCAATGCGATGTAGAAGGTTCAGCTTCAAATCCATGCGTCACATTTGATTTAGCTTCAAATACTTGCGATATAAGTGATATAGCTTCAAAAGCTGGAGGAACAAACGAGGTGGCTTCAATTCCATGCGAAACAAATGATTTAGCTTCAAATCAATGCGAAGTAGAAGGCGTTGCTTCAAATCCATGCGAAACAAATGGTTTAGCATCAAATACTTGTGCTATACATGACTTAGCTTCAACTGCAGGCGAAACAAACGAGTTAGCGTCAAATCCAAGCGCAGTAGAAGGCTTGGATTCAAATCCATGCGAAATACATTATTTAGCTGCAAATCAGTGCGAAGTAGAAGGCTCGGGTTCAAATCAATGCGATTCAAATGGTTCATCTTCAAATACTTGTGAAAGACATGATTTAGCTTCAACTGCATGCGAAACACATGATTTAGCTTCAAATCAATGCGATGTAGAAGGCTTAGCTTCAAAACAATAAGAGGTAGAAGGTTTAGCTCAAATCAATAGAATGTAGAAGGTTTAGCTTCAAATCCATGCGACACAAATGATTTAGCATCAGATACATGCGATATAAGTGATATAACATCAAATGAATGCTAAACAAACGAGTTAGCTTCAACTCCATTCAAAACACATAATTTAGCTGCAAATCAATGCGATGTAGAAGGTTTAGCTTCAAAACAATAAGAGGTAGAATGTTTAGCTTCAAATCAATAGAATGTAGAAGGTTTAGATTCAAATCAATGCGATGTAGAAGGTTTAGCTTCAAATCCAAACGAAACACATGATTTAGCTTCAAATACTTGCGATATAAGTGATCTAGCTTCAAATACAGGCGAAACGAACGAGTTAGCTTCAAATCCATTCGAATCACATGATTCAGCTGCAAATCAATGTGATGTAGAAGGTTTAGCTTCAAATCCATGCGGAACACATGATTCAGCTGCAAATCAATGCGATGTAGAAGGTTCAGCTTCAAATCCATGCCAAACTCATGATTTAGATTTAAATCCACGGGATGTAGAAGGTTTAGCTTCAAATCCATGCGGAACACATTATTTAGCTGCAAATAGGTGCGAAGTAGATGGCTCGGGTTCAAATCAATGCGATTCAAATGGTTCATCTCCAAATACTTGTGAAAGACATGATATAGCTTCAACTGCATGCGAAACACATGATTTAGCTACAAATCAATGCGTTGTAGAAGGTTTAGCTTCAAATCCATGCGAAACAAATGATATAACTTCAAACACTTGGGGTGTAATTGATATAACTTCAAATGAAGACTAATCAAACGAGTTAGCTTCACACCCAAGGGGAACACTTGATTTAACTGCAAATCAATGCGAAGTAGCAGGCTTAGCTTCAAATCCAAGCGACACGAATGGTTTAGCTTAAAATACTTGCGTATGTAAGTAATATAGCTTCAAATGTAGGCGAAACAAACGAGTTAGCTTCATATCCATGCGGAACAAATGATTTAGCTTCAAATCAACGCGAAGTAGAAGGTTTAGCTTCAAATCCGTGCGAAGCAAATGATTTTGGAATCAAATACTTGCGATATAAATCAAATAGCTTCATATGCAGGCGAAACAAAGCAGATTACTTCAAATTTAAGCGAATCACATGATTTAGTTTCAAATCAATGCGAAGTGGTGGGCTTAGCTTCAAATCCATGCGAAACGAGTGATTTTGCTTCAAACACTTGCGAATATAAGGGATACAGCTTCAAAAGCAGAGGAAACACACGAATTGGCTTCAAAACAATTCGAAGTAGAAGGCTTAGCTTCAAACCCAAGCGAGACACATGATTTAGATTCAAGTCAGGGCGAAGTAGAAGGCTCAGCATCAAATCCATGCGAATCTAATGGTTCGGCTTCAATTACTTGTGATATACATGATTTAGCTTCAACTGCATGTGAAACAAACGTGTTAGCTTAAAATCCAAGCGAAACACATGATTCAGCTTCAAATCAAAGCGAAGTAGAAGGCTTAGCTTCAAATCCATGCGGAACAAATGATTTAGCTTCAAATAATTTGGGATATAAGTGATACAGATTCAATTGCATGCGAAACAAACGAGTTATCTTCAAATCCATGCGAAACACATGATTTAGCTTCAAATCAATGCGAAGTAGAAGGCGTAGCTTCAAATCCATGCGGAACAAATGATGTAGCTTCAAATAATTGCGATATAAGTGATATAGATTCAATTGCATACGAAACAAACGACTTAGCTTCAAATCCATGCAAAACACATGATTTAGCTGCAAATCAATGCGATGTGGAAGTTTTAGCTTCAAATCCATGCGATACACAAGATTTAACTTCAAATCAATGCGATGTAGTAGGTTCAGCTTCAAATCCATGTCATATAAGTGATATAGCTTCAAAAGCAGGAGGAATAAACGAGGTAGCTTCAATTCCATGCGAAACAAATGATTTAGCTTCAAATCAATGCGAAGTAGAAGGTGTAGTTTCAAATCCCTGCGAAACAAATGATTTAGCGTCAGATACTTCCGATATAAGTGATATAAGTGATATCGCAAATCAATGCGATGTAGAAGGTTTAGCTTCAAATCCATGCGAAACACATGATTTAGTTTCAAATCAGCGCGAAGTAGAAGGCTTAGCTTCAAATCCAAGCAAATCAAATGGATCAGATTCAAATCCATACAAAACACATGATTTAGCTTCCAGTCAATGCAATGTAGAAGGCTAAGCTTCAAATCCATGCGAAACAAATGGTTTAGCTTCAAATACTTGCTATATAAATGAAACAGCTTCAAATCCATGAAAAACAAATGATTTAGCACAGGAACTTGCGATATCAGTGATATAGCTTCAAATGCATGGGAAACAAACGAGTTAGCTTCAAGTCCATGCGAAACACATGATTTAGCTGCAAATCAATGCGATGTAGAAGGTTTAGCTTCAAATCCATGCGAAACAAATGATTCAGCATCAGATACTTGTTATATATGTGATATAGCTTCAAATGCTGGGCAATCAAACGAGTTAGCTTCAAATCCATGCGAAGTAGAAGGTGTAGCTTCAAATCCATGCGAAACAAATGGTTTAGATACAAATACTTGCGATATAAGTGATATAGCTTCCAAAGCTGGAGGAACAAGCGAGGTAGCTTCAATTCCATGCGAAACAAATGATTTAGCTTCAAATCAATGCGAAGTAGAAAGCTTAGCTTCAAATTCATGGGAAACAAATGGTTTAGCTACAAATCAATGCGAAGTAGAAGGAGTAGCTTGAAATCCATGCGAAACAAATGGTTTATCTACAAATACTTGTGATATACATTATTTAGCTAAAACTGCATGCGAAACAAACGAGTTAGCTTCAAATCCATGCGAAACACATGATTTAGCTTCAAATCAATTCGAAGGACAAGGCTTAGAATCAAATCCAAACGAAACACATGATTTAGCTTCAAATCAATGCGATGTAGAAGGCTTAGCTTCAAATCAACGCGAAACAAATGATTTAGCTTCAAACACTTGGGATATAATTGATATAGCTTCAAATGCAGACGAATCAAATGAGTTAGCTTCAAAATCCAAGCGAAACACATGATTTAGCTTCAAATCAATGCGATGTATAAGTTTAGCTTCAAATCCAAGCGATGAAGAAGATTTCGCTTCAAATCCAAGCGAAACATATGATTTAGCTTCAAATCAAAGCGATGTAGAAGGTTTAGCTTCAAATCAACGCGAAACAAATGATTTAGCATCAAACACTTGCAATATAATTGATATAGCTTCAAATACAGACGAATCAAATGAGTTAGCTTCAAAATCCATGCGATACACATGACGTAGCTTCAAATCAATGCGAAGTAGAAGGATTAGCTTCAAATCCATGCGGAACAAACGATTTAGCATCAGATACTTGTTATATAAGTGATATAGCTTCAAATGCAGGGGAAACAAACGAGTTAACTTCAAATCCATGCAAAACACATAAATAAGCTGCAAATCAATGCATGTAGAAGGTTTAGCTTCAAATCCATGCGAAACACATGATTTAGCTTCAAATCAACTAGAAGTACAAGGCTTAGATTCAAATCCATGCGAAACAAATGGTTTAGCTACAAATACTTGTGATATACGTAATTTAGATTCAACTGCATGCGCAACGAACGAGTTAGCTTCAAATTCATGCGAAACACATGATTTAGCTGCAAATCAATGCGATGTAGAAGGTTTAGCTTCCAATCCATGGGAAACAAGTGATTTAGCTTCAGATGCTTGCGATATAAGTGATATAGCTACAAATGCTTACGAAACAAACGGGTTAGCTTCAACTCCATGCGAAACACATGATTTAGCTGCAAATCAATGCGATGTAGAAGGTTTAGCTTCAAACCCATGCGACACAAAAGATTTAACGTCAGATACTTGCGATATAAGTGATATAGCGACAAATGAAGGGGAAACAAACGATTTAGCTTCAAATTCATGCCAAACACACGATTAAGCTTCAAATCAATGCGATGTAGAATGGTTAGCTTCAAATCCATTCGAAGCAAATGCTTTAGGTACAAATACCTGCGATATACGCTATTTAGATTTAACTGCATGCGCAACGATCGAGTTAGCTTCAAATCCAAGCGAAACACAAGATTTAGCTTCAAATCAATGCGATGTAGAAGGCTTAGCTTCAAATCAACGCGAAACAAATGATTTAGCTTCAAACACTTGGGATATAATTGATATAGCTTCAAATGCAGACGAATCAATTGAGTTAGCTTCAAAATCCAAGCGAAACACATGATTTAGCTGCAAATCCATGCGACACAATTGATTTAGCGTCAGATACTTGCGATATAAGTGATATAGCTTCAAATGCAGGGGAAACAAACGAGTTAGCTTCAAATTCATGCAAAACACACGATTAAGCTTCAAATCAATGATATGTAGAAGGTTTAGCTTAAAAAACAATGCGACAAAATGCTTCATATACTTGCGATATGAGTGTTATAGCTTCATAAGCAGACGAAACAAACGAGTTAGCTTCAAATCCATGCGAAACACACGATTTAGCATCAAATCAATGCGAAGTGAAGGCTTAGCTTCAAATCGATGCGATACACAAGATTTAGCTTCAAATACTTGCGATATAAGTGATATAGCTTCAAAAGCTGGAGGAACAAATGAGGTAGCTTCAATTCCATGCGAAACAAACGATTTAGCTTCAAATCAATGCGAAGTTGAAGGCGTAGCTTCAAATCCATGCGAAACAAATGGTTTAGCTACAAATACTTGTGATATACATTATTTAGCTACAACTGTATGCGAAACTAATGAGTTAGCTTCAAATCAATGCGTAACACACGATTTATCTTCAAATCAATGCGATGTAGAAGGTTTAGCTTCAAATCAATAAGAGGTAGAAGGTTTAGCTTCAAATCAATAGAATGTAGAAGGTTTAGCTTCAAATCAATGCGATGTAGAAAGTTTAGCTTCAAATCCATACGAAACAAAAGGTTTAGTTATAAATACTTGTGATATACATTATTTAGCTACAACTGCATGCGAAACAAACGAGTTAGCTTCAAATCCATGCGAAACACTCGATTTAGCTTCAAATCAATGCGATGTAGAAGGTTTAGCTTCAAATCAATAAGAGGTAGAAGGTTTAGCTTCGGATCAATAGAATGTGGAAGATTTTGCTTTAAATCAATGCGATGTAGAAGGTTTAGCTTCAAATCCATGCGAAACAAAAGGTTTAGTTATAAATACTTGTGATATACATTATTTAGCTACAACTGAATGCGAAACGAACGAATTAGCTTCAACTCCATGCGAAACACATGATTTAGCTTCAAATCAATGCGATGTAGAAGGTTTAGCTTCAAATCCATGCTAATCAAATGATTTAGCTACAAATACTTGTGATATACATTATTTAGTTACAACTGCATGCGAAATAAACGAGTTAGCTTCAAATCCATGCGATACTCTAGATTTTGCTTCAAATCAATGCGATGTAGAAGGTTCAGCTTCAAATACATACGACACATATGATTTAGCTTCAAATACTGCCCATATAAATGATATAGCTTCAAAAGCTGGAGGAACAAACGAGGTAGCTTCAATTCCATGCGAAGCAAATGATTTAGCTTCAAATCAATGCGATGTATAAGGTTTAGCTTTAAATCCATGCGATACACACGATTTATCTTCAAATCAATACGATGTAGTAGGTTCAGCTTCAAATCCATGCGATATAAGTGATATAGCTTCAAAAGCAGGAGGAACAAACGAGGTAGCTTGAATTCCATGCGAAACAAATGATTTAGCTTCAAATCAATGCGATGTAGAAGGTTTAGCTTCAAATCCATGCGAAACAAATGGTTTAGCTACAAATACTTGTGATATACATTGTTTAGCTACAACTGCATGCGAAACAAACGAGTTAGCTTCAAATCCATGCCAATCACTCGATTTAGCTTCAAATCAATGCGATGTAGAAGGTTTAGCTTCAAATCAATAAGAGGTAGAAGGTTTAGCTTCAGATCAATAGAATGTAGAAGGTTTAGCTTCAAATAAATACGTTGTAAAAGGTTTAGCTTCAAATCCATGCGAAACACTCGATTTAGTTTCAAATCAATGCGATGTAGAAGGTTTAGCTTAAAATCCATGCGAAACAAAAGGTTTAGTTATAAACACTTGTGATATACATTATTTAGCTACAACTGCATGCGAAACAAACGAGTTAGCTTCAAATCCATGCGAAACACTCGATTTAGCTTCAAATAAATGCGATGTAGAAGGTTTAGCTTCAAATCAATAAGAGGTAGAAGGTTTAGCTTCGGATCAATAGAATGTGGAAGATTTAGCTTTAAATCAATGCGATGTAGAAGGTTTAGCTTCAAATCCATGCCAAACACATGATTTAGCTTCAAATCCATGGGATGTAGAAGGTTTAGCTTCAAATCCATGCGAAACACATGATTTAGCTTCAAATCAATGCGATGTAGAAGGTTTAGCTTCAAATCCATGCAAAACAAGTGATTTAGCTTCCAATTAATGCGAAGTAGAAGGCTTAGCTTCAAATCCATGCGAAACGAATGGTTTAGCTTCAAATACTTGTGATATACGTTATTTAGCTACAACTGCATGCGAAACAAACGAGTTAGCTTCAAATCCATGCGAAGCACTCGATTTAGCTTCAAATCAATGCGATGTAGAAGGTTTACCTTCAAATCAATAAGAGGTAGAAGGTTTATCTTCAGATCAATAGAATGTAGAAGGTTTAGCTTCAAATCAATGCGATGTAGAAGGTTTAGCTTCAAATCCATGCGAAACAAATGGTTTAGCTACAAATACTTGTGATATACATTGTTTAGCTACAACTGCATGCGAAACAAACGAGTTAGCTTCAAATCCACGCGAAACACTCGATTTAGCTTCAAATCAATGCGATGTAGAAGGTTTAGCTTCAAATCAATAAGAGGTAGAAGGTTTAGCTTCAAATCCATGCGAAACAAATGGTTTAGTTATAAATACTTGTTATATACATTATTTAGCTACAACTGCATGCGAAACGAACGAGTTAGCTTCAAATCCATGCGGAACACTCGATTTAGATTCAAATCAATGCGATGTAGAAGGTTTAGCTTCAAATCAATAAGAGGTAGAAGGTTTAGCTTCGGATCAATAGAATGTTGAAGGTTTAGCTTCAAATCAATGCGATGTAGAAGGTTTAGCTTAAAATCCATGCGAAGCAAAAGGTTTAGTTATAAATACTTGTGATATACATTATTTAGCTACAAATGCATGCGAAACAAACGAGTTAGCTTCAAATCCATGCGAAACACTCGATTTAGCTTCAAATCAATGCGATGTAGAAGGTTTAGCTTCAAATCAATAAGAGGTAGAAGGTTTAGCTTCAGATCAATAGAATGTAGAAGGTTTAGCTTCAAATCAATGCGATATAAGTGATATAGCTTCAAAGGCAGGAGGCACAAACGAGGTAGCTTCAATTCCATGCGAAACAAATGATTTAGCTTCAAATCAATACGAAGTAGAAGGTTTAGCTTCAAATCTATGCGAAACAAATGGTTTAGCTACAAATACTTGTGATGAACATTATTTAGCTACAACTGCATGCGAAACAAACGAGTTAGTTTCAAATCCATGCAATACACTAGATTTAGCTTCAAATCAATGCGATGTAGAAGGTTCAGCTTCAAATACATACGACTCATATGATTTAGCTTCAAATCAATGCGAAGTAGATGGCTTAGCTTCAAATCCATGCGAAACGAACGAGGTAGCTTCAAATCCTTGCGAAACACATGATTTAGCTCCAAATCAATACGATGTAGTAGGTTCAGCTTCAAATTCATGCGATATAAGTGATATAGCTTCAAAAGCAGGAGGAACAAACGAGGTAGCTTCAATTCCATGCGAAACAAATGATTTAGCTTCAAATCAATACGAAGTAGAAGGTTTAGCTTCAAATCCATGCGAAACAAATGGTTTAGCTACAAATACTTGTGATATACATTATTTAGCTACACCTGCATGCGAAACAAACGAGTTAGCTTCAAATCCATGCGAAACACTCGATTTAGCTTCAAATCAATGCGATGTAGAAGGTTTAGCTTAAAATCCATGCGAAACAAAAGGTTTAGTTATAAATACTTGTGATATACATTATTTAGCTACAACTGCATGCGAAACAAACGAGTTAGCTTCAAATCCATGCGAAACACTCGATTTAGCTTCAAACCAATGCGATGTAGAAGGTTTAGCTTCAAATCAATAAGAGGTAGAAGGTTTAGCTTCAGATCAATAGAATGTAGAAGGTTTAGCTTCAAATCAATGCGATATAAGTGATATAGCTTCAAAAGCAGGAGGAACAAACGAGGTAGCTTCAATTCCATGCGAAACAAATGATTTAGCTTCAAATCAATACGAAGTAGAAGGTTTAGCTTCAAATCCATGCGAAACAAATGATTTAGCTTCAAATCAATACGAAGTAGAAGGTTTAGCTTCAAATCCATGCGAAACAAATGGTTTAGCTACAAATACTTGTGATATACATTATTTAGCTACAACTGTATGCGAAACAAACGAGTTAGTTTCAAATCTATGCGATACACTAGATTTAGCTTCAAATCAATGCGATGTAGAAGGTTCAGCTTCAAATACATACGACACATATGATTTAGCTTCAAATCAATGCGAAGTAGATGCCTTAGCTTCAAATCCATGCGAAACGAACGAGTTATCTTCAAATCCATGCGAAACACATGATTTAGCTTCAAATCAATGCGATATAGAAGGTTTAGCTTCAAATCCATGCAAATCAAATGATTTAGATTCAAATACTTGTGATACACATGATATAGCTTCAAATGCAGGCGGAAAAACGAGTTAGCTTCAAATCCATGCGAAAGACATGATTTAGCTTCAAATCAATGCGATGTAGAAGGTTCAGCTTCAAATACATGCGTCACATATGATGTAGCTTCAAATACTTCCGATATTAATGATATAGATTCATAAGCTAGAGGAACAAACGAGGTAGCTTCAATTCCATGCGAAACAAATGTTTTAGCTTCTAATCAATGCGAAGTAGATGGCTTAGCTTCAAATCCATGCGAAACAAATGGTTTAGCTACAAATACTTGTGATGAACATTATTTAGCTTACAACTGCATGCGAAACAATCGAGTTAGCTTCAAATCCATGCGATACACTAGATTTAGCTTCAAATCAATGCGATGAAGAAGGTTCAGCTTCAAATACATACGACACATATGATTTAGCTTCAAATCAATGCGAAGTAGATGGCTTAGCTTCAAATCCATGCGAAACGAACGAGGTAGCTTCAAATCCATGCGAAACACATGATTTAGCTTAAAATCAATACGATGTAGTAGGTTCAGCTTCAAATCCATGCGATATAAGTGATATAGATGCAAAAGCAGGAGGAACAAACGAGGTAGCTTCAATTCCATGCGAAACAAATGATTTAGCTTCACATCAATACGAAGTAGAAGGATTAGCTTCAAATCCATGCGAAACAAATGGTTTAGCTACAAATACTTGTGATATACATTGTTTAGCTACAACTGCATGCGAAACAAACGAGTTAGCTTCAAATCCATGCCAAACACTCGATTTAGCTTCAAATCAATGCAATGTAGAAGGTTTAGCTTCAAATCAATAAGAGGTAGAAGGTTTAGCTTCAGATCAATAGAATGTAGAAGGTTTAGCTTCCAATTAATGCGAAGTAGAAGGCTTAGCTTCAAATCCATGCGAAACGAATGGTTTAGCTTCAAATACTTGTGATATACGTTATTTAGCTACAACTGCATGCGAAAGAAACGAGTTAGCTTCAAATCCATGTGAAACACTCGATTTAGCTTCAAATCAATGCGATGTAGAAGGTTTAGCTTCAAATCCATGCAAATCAAATGATTTAGATTCAAATACTTGTGATACACATGATATAGCTTCAAATGCAGGCGGAAAAAACGAGTTAGCTTCAAATCCATGCGAAAGACATGATTTAGCTTCAAATCAATGCGATGTAGAAGGTTCAGCTTCAAATACATGCGTCACATATGATGTAGCTTCAAATACTTCCGATATTAATGATATAGCTTCAAAAGCTAGAGGAACAAACGAGGTAGCTTCAGTTCCATGCGAAACAAATGTTTTAGCTTCTAATCAATGCGAAGTAGATGGCTTAGCTTCAAATCTATGCGAAACAAATGGTTTAGCTACAAATACTTGTGATGAACATTATTTAGCTACAACTGCATGCGAAACAAACGAGTTAGTTTCAAATCCATGCGATACACTAGATTTAGCTTCAAATCAATGCGATGTAGAAGGTTCAGCTTCAAATACATACGACTCATATGATTTAGCTTCAAATCAATGCGAAGTAGATGGCTTAGCTTCAAATCCATGCGAAACAAATGGTTTAGCTACAAATACTTGTGATATACATTATTTAGCTACAACTGCATGCGAAACAAACGAGTTAGTTTCAAATCCATGCGATAAACTAGATTTAGCTTCAAATCAATGCGATGTAGAAGGTTCAGCTTCAAATACATACGACACATATGATTTAGCTTCAAATCAATGCGAAGTAGATGCCTTAGCTCTTCAAATCAATGCGATATAGAAGGTTTAGCTTCAAATCCATGCAAATCAAATGATTTAGATTCAAATACTTGTGATACACATGATATAGCTTCAAATGCAGGCGGAAAAACGAGTTAGCTTCAAATCCATGCGAAAGACATGATTTAGCTTCAAAATCAATGCGATGTAGAAGGTTCAGCTTCAAATACATGCGTCACATATGATGTAGCTTCAAATACTTCCGATATTATGATATAGCTTCAAAAGCTAGAGGGAACAAACGAGGTAGCTTCAGTTCCATGCGAAACAAATGTTTTAGCTTCTAATCAATGCGAAGTAGATGGCTTAGCTTCAAATCTATGCGAAACAAATGGTTTAGCTACAAATACTTGTGATGAACATTATTTAGCTACAACTGCATGCGAAACAAACGAGTTAGTTTCAAATCCATGCAATACACTAGATTTAGCTTCAAATCAATGCGATGTAGAAGGTTCAGCTTCAAATACATACGACTCATATGATTTAGCTTCAAATCAATGCGAAGTAGATGGCTTAGCTTCAAATCCATGCGAAACGAACGAGGTAGCTTCAAATCCTTGCGAAACACATGATTTAGCTCCAAATCAATACGATGTAGTAGGTTCAGCTTCAAATTCATGCGATATAAGTGATATAGCTTCAAAAGCAGGAGGAACAAACGAGGTAGATTCAATTCCATGCGAAACAAATGATTTAGCTTCAAATCAATACGAAGTAGAAGGTTTAGCTTCAAATCCATGCGAAACAAATGGTTTAGCTACAAATACTTGTGATATACATTATTTAGCTACACCTGCATGCGAAACAAAACGAGTTAGCTTCAAATCCATGCGAAACACTCGATTTAGCTTCAAATCAATGCGATGTAGAAGGTTTAGCGTAAAATCCATGCGAAACAAAAGGTTTAGTTATAAATACTTGTGATATACATTATTTAGCTACAACTGCATGCGAAACAAACGAGTTAGCTTCAAATCCATGCGAAACACTCGATTTAGCTTCAAACCAATGCGATGTAGAAGGTTTAGCTTCAAATCAATAAGAGGTAGAAGGTTTAGCTTCAGATCAATAGAATGTAGAGGTTTAGCTTCAAATCAATGCGATATAAGTGATATAGCTTCAAAAGCAGGAGGAACAAACGAGGTAGCTTCAATTCCATGCGAAACAAATGATTTAGCTTCAAATCAATACGAAGTAGAAGGTTTAGCTTCAAATCCATGCGAAACAAATGATTTAGCTTCAAATCAATACGAAGTAGAAGGTTTAGCTTCAAATCCATGCGAAACAAATGGTTTAGCTACAAATACTTGTATATACATTATTTAGCTACAACTGTATGCGAAACAAACGAGTTAGTTTCAAATCTATGCGATACACTAGATTTAGCTCAAATCAATGCGATGTAGAAGGTTCAGCTTCAAATACATACGACACATATGATTTAGCTTCAAATCAATGCGAAGTAGATGCCTTAGCTTCAAATCCATGCGAAACGAACGAGTTATCTTCAAATCCATGCGAAACACATGATTTAGCTTCAAATCAATGCGATATAGAAGGTTTAGCTTCAAATCCATGCAAATCAAATGATTTAGATGCAAATACTTGTGATACACATGATATAGCTTCAAATGCAGGCGGAAAAAACGAGTTAGCTTCAAATCCATGCGAAAGACATGATTTAGCTTCAAATCAATGCGATGTAGAAGGTTCAGCTTCAAATACATGCGTCACATATGATGTAGCTTCAAATACTTCCGATATTAATGATATAGATTCATAAGCTAGAGGAACAAACGAGGTAGCTTCAATTCCATGCGAAACAAATGTTTTAGCTTCTAATCAATGCGAAGTAGATGGCTTAGCTTCAAATCCATGCGAAACAAATGGTTTAGCTACAAATACTTGTGATGAACATTATTAGCTACAACTGCATGCGAAACAATCGAGTTAGCTTCAAATCCATGCGATACACTAGATTTAGCTTCAAATCAATGCGATGAAGAAGGTTCAGCTTCAAATACATACGACACATATGATTTAGCTTCAAATCATGCGAAGTAGATGGCTTTTAGCTTCAAATCCATGCGAAACGAACGAGGTAGCTTCAAATCCATGCGAAACACATGATTTAGCTTAAAATCAATACGATGTAGTAGGTTCAGCTTCAAATCCATGCGATATAAGTGATATAGATGCAAAAGCAGGAGGAACAAACGAGGTAGCTTCAATTCCATGCGAAACAAATGATTTAGCTTCACATCAATACGAAGTAGAAGGATTAGCTTCAAATCCATGCGAAACAAATGGTTTAGCTACAAATACTTGTGATATACATTGTTTAGCTACAACTGCATGCGAAACAAACGAGTTAGCTTCAAATCCATGCCAAACACTCGATTTAGCTTCAAATCAATGCAATGTAGAAGGTTTAGCTTCAAATCAATAAGAGGTAGAAGGTTTAGCTTCAGATCAATAGAATGTAGAAGGTTTAGCTTCCAATTAATGCGAAGTAGAAGGCTTAGCTTCAAATCCATGCGAAACGAATGGTTTAGCTTCAAATACTTGTGATATACGTTATTTAGCTACAACTGCATGCGAAAGAAACGAGTTAGCTTCAAATCCATGTGAAACACTCGATTTAGCTTCAAATCAATGCGATGTAGAAGGTTTAGCTTCAAATCCATGCAAATCAAATGATTTAGATTCAAATACTTGTGATACACATGATATAGCTTCAAATGCAGGCGGAAAAAAACGAGTTAGCTTCAAATCCATGCGAAAGACATGATTTAGCTTCAAATCAATGCGATGTAGAAGGTTCAGCTTCAAATACATGCGTCACATATGATGTAGCTTCAAATACTTCCGATATTAATGATATAGCTTCAAAAGCTAGAGGAACAAACGAGGTAGCTTCAGTTCCATGCGAAACAAATGTTTTAGCTTCTAATCAATGCGAAGTAGATGGCTTAGCTTCAAATCTATGCGAAACAAATGGTTTAGCTACAAATACTTGTGATGAACATTATTTAGCTACAACTGCATGCGAAACAAACGAGTTAGTTTCAAATCCATGCGATACACTAGATTTAGCTTCAAATCAATGCGATGTAGAAGGTTCAGCTTCAAATACATACGACTCATATGATTTAGCTTCAAATCAATGCGAAGTAGATGGCTTAGCTTCAAATCCATGCGAAACGAACGAAGTAGCTTCAAATCCTTGCGAAACACATGATTTAGCTTCAAATCAATACGATGTAGTAGGTTCAGCTTCAAATTCATGCGATATAAGTGATATAGCTTCAAAAGCAGGAGGAACAAACGAGGTAGCTTCAATTCCATGCGAAACAAATGATTTAGCTTCAAATCAATACGAAGTAGAAGGTTTAGCTTCAAATCCATGCGAATCAAATGGTTTAGCTACAAATACTTGTGATATACATTATTTAGCTACACCTGCATGCGAAACAAACGAGTTAGCTTCAAATCCATGCGAAACACTCGATTTAGCTTCAAATCAATGCGATGTAGAAGGTTTAGCTTAAAATCCATGCGAAACAAAAGGTTTAGTTATAAATACTTGTGATATACATTATTTAGCTACAACTGCATGCGAAACAAACGAGTTAGCTTCAAATCCATGCGAAACACTCGATTTAGCTTCAAACCAATGCGATGTAGAAGGTTTAGCTTCAAATCAATAAGAGGTAGAAGGTTTAGCTTCAGATCAATAGAATGTAGAAGGTTTAGCTTCAAATCAATGCGATATAAGTGATATAGCTTCAAAAGCAGGAGGCACAAACGAGGTAGCTCCAATTCCATGCGAAACAAATGATTTAGCTTCAAATCAATACGAAGTAGAAGGTTTAGCTTCAAATCCATGCGAAACAAATGGTTTAGCTACAAATACTTGTGATATACATTATTTAGCTACAACTGCATGCGAAACAAACGAGTTAGTTTCAAATCTATGCGATACACTAGATTTAGCTTCAAATCAATGCGATGTAGAAGGTTCAGCTTCAAATACATACGACACATATGATTTAGCTTCAAATCAATGCGAAGTAGATGCCTTAGCTTCAAATCCATGCGAAACGAACGAGTTATCTTCAAATCCATGCGAAACACTCGATTTAGCTTCAAATCAATGCGATGTAGAAGGTTTAGCTTCAAATCGATAAGAGGTAGAAGGTTTAGCTTCGGATCAATAGAATGTAGAAGGTTTAGCTTCAAATCAATGCGATGTAGAAGGTTTAGCTTCAAATCCATGCGAAACAAATGTTTCAGCTACAAATTCTTGTGATATACATTGTTTAGCTACAACTGCATGCGAAACAAACGAGTTAGCTTCAAATCCATGCGAAACACTCGATTTAGCTTCAAATCAATGCGATGTAGAAGGTTCAGCTTCAAATACATACGACACATATGATTTAGCTTCAAATACTTCCGATATAAATGATATAGTTTCAAAAGCTGGAGGAACAAACGAGGTAGCTTGAATTCCATGCGAAACAAATGATTTAGCTTCAAATCCATGCGAAACACATTATTCAGCTGCAAATCAGTGCGAAGTAGAAGGATCAGGTACAAATCCATGCGATTCAAATGGTTCATCTTCAAATACTTGTGGAAGGCATGATTTAGCTTCAACTGCATGCGAAACAAACGAGTTAGCTTCAAATCCATGCGAAACACATGATTTAGCTTCAAATCAAAGTGATGTAGAAGGTTTAGCTTCAAATCCATGCAAAACAAGTGATTTAGATTCCAATTAATGCGAAGTAGAAGGCTTAGCTTCAAATCCATGCGAAACGAATGGTTTAGCTTCAAATACTTGTGATAAACGTTATTTAGCTACAACTGCATGCGAAACAAACGAGTTAGCTTCAAATCTATGCGATACACTCCATTTAGCTTCAAATCAATGCGATGTAGAAGGTTTACCTTCAAATCAATAAGAGGTAGAAGGTTTATCTTCAGATCAATAGAATGTAGAAGGTTTAGCTTCAAATCAAAGCGATGTAGATGGTTTAGCTTCAAATCCATGCGAAACAAATGTTTTAGCTACAAATTCTTGTGATATACATTGTTTAGCTACAACTGCATGCGAAACAAACGAGTTAGCTTCAAATCAATGCGAAACACTCGATTTAGCTTCAAATCAATGCGATGTAGAAGGTTTACCTTCAAATCAATAAGAGGTACAAGGTTTATCTTCAGATCAATAGAATGTAGAAGGTTTAGCTTCAAATCAATGCGATGTAGAAGGTTTAGCTTCAAATCCATGCGAAACAAATGGTTTAGCTACAAATACTTGTGATATACGTTGTTTAGCTACAACTGCATGCGAAACAAACGAGTTAGCTTCAAATCCATGCGAAACACTCTATTTAGCTTCAAATCAATGCGATGTAGACGGTTTAGCTTCAAATCAATAAGAGGTAGAAGGTTTAGATTCAGATCAATAGAATGTAGAAGGTTTAGCTTCAAATTAATGCGATCTAGAAGGTTTAGCTTCAAATCCATGCGAAACAAATGGTTTAGCTACAACTACTTGTGATATACATTATTTAGCTACAACTGCATGCGAAACAAACGAGTTAGCGTCAAATCCATGCGAAACACATGATTTAGCTTCTAATCAATGCGGTGTATAAGGTTTAGCTTCAAATCAATGCGATACACATGATCTGGCTTCAAATCAATACGATGTAGTAGGTTCAGCTTCAAATCAATGTGATGTGGAAGGTTTAGCTTCAAATCCATGCGAAACAATTGGTTTAGCTACAAATACTTGTGATATACATTGTTTAGATACAACTGCATGCGAAACAAACGAGTTAGCTTCAAATCCATGCGAAACACTCTATTTAGCTTCAAATCAATGCGATGTAGAAGGTTTAGCTTCAAATCAATAAGAGGTAGAAGGTTTATCTTCAGATCAATAGAATGTAGAAGGTTTAGCTTCAAATCAAAGCGATGTAGATGGTTTAGCTTCAAATCCATGCGAAACAAATGTTTTAGCTACAAATTCTTGTGATATACATTGTTTAGCTACAACTGCATGCGAAACAAACGAGTTAGCTTCAAATCAATGCGAAACACTCGATTTAGCTTCAAATCAATGCGATGTAGAAGGTTTACCTTCAAATCAATAACAGGTACAAGGTTTATCTTCAGATCAATAGAATGTAGAAGGTTTAGCTTCAAATCAATGCGATGTAGAAGGTTTAGCTTCAAATCCATGCGAAACAAATGGTTTAGCTTCAAATACTTGTGATATACGTTATTTAGCTACAAATCCATGCGAAACACTCGATTTCGCTTCAAATCAATGCGATGTAGAAGGTTTAGCTTCAAATCAATAAGAGGTAGACGGTTTAGCTTCGGATCAATAGAATGCAGAAGGTTTAGCTTCAAATCAATGCGATGTAGAAGGTTTAGCTTCTAATCCATGCGAAACAAAAGGTTTAGTTATAAATACTTGTGATATACATTATTTAGCTACAACTGCATGCGAAACAAACGAGTTAGCTTCAAATCCATGCGAATCACTCGATTTAGCTTCAAATCAATGCGATGTAGAAGGTTTAGTTTCAATTCAAAAAGAGGTAGAAGGTTTAGCTTCAGATCAATAGAATGTAGAAGGTTTAGCTTCAAATCAATACGATGTAAAAGGTTTAGCTTCAAATCCATGCGAAACAAATGGTGTAGCTTCAAATACTTGTGATATACGTTATTTAGCTACAACTGCATGCGAAACAAACGAGTTAGCTTCAAATCCATGCGAAACACTCGATTTAGCTTCAAATCAATGCGATGTAGAAGGTTTAGCTTCAAATCAATAAGAGGTAGAAGGTTTAGCTTCGGATCAATAGAATGTAGAAGGTTTAGCTTCAAATCAATGCGATGTAGAAGGTTTAGCTTCAAATCCATGCGAAACAAATGTTTCAGCTACAAATTCTTGTGATATACATTGTTTAGCTACAACTGCATGCGAAACAAACGAGTTAGCTTCAAATCCATGCGAAACACTCGATTTAGCTTCAAATCAATGCGATGTAGAAGGTTCAGCTTCAAATACATACGACACATATGATTTAGCTTCAAATACTTCCGATATAAATGATATAGTTTCAAAAGCTGGAGGAACAAACGAGGTAGCTTGAATTCCATGCGAAACAAATGATTTAGCTTCAAATCCATGCGAAACACATTATTCAGCTGCAAATCAGTGCGAAGTAGAAGGATCAGGTACAAATCCATGCGATTCAAATGGTTCATCTTCAAATACTTGTGGAAGGCATGATTTAGCTTCAACTGCATGCGAAACAAACGAGTTAGCTTCAAATCCATGCGAAACACATGATTTAGCTTCAAATCAAAGTGATGTAGAAGGTTTAGCTTCAAATCCATGCAAAACAAGTGATTTAGATTCCAATTAATGCGAAGTAGAAGGCTTAGCTTCAAATCCATGCGAAACGAATGGTTTAGCTTCAAATACTTGTGATAAACGTTATTTAGCTACAACTGCATGCGAAACAAACGAGTTAGCTTCAAATCTATGCGAAACACTCCATTTAGCTTCAAATCAATGCGATGTAGAAGGTTTACCTTCAAATCAATAAGAGGTAGAAGGTTTATCTTCAGATCAATAGAATGTAGAAGGTTTAGCTTCAAATCAAAGCGATGTAGATGGTTTAGCTTCAAATCCATGCGAAACAAATGTTTTAGCAACAAATTCTTATGATATACATTGTTTAGCTACAACTGCATGCGAAACAAACGAGTTAGCTTCAAATCAATGCGAAACACTCGATTTAGCTTCAAATCAATGCGATGTAGAAGGTTTACCTTCAAATCAATAAGAGGTACAAGGTTTATCTTCAGATCAATAGAATGTAGAAGGTTTAGCTTCAAATCAATGCGATGTAGAAGGTTTAGCTTCAAATCCATGCGAAACAAATGGTTTAGCTACAAATACTTGTGATATACGTTGTTTAGCTACAACTGCATGCGAAACAAACGAGTTAGCTTCAAATCCATGCGAAACACTCTATTTAGCTTCAAATCAATGCGATGTAGACGGTTTAGCTTCAAATCAATAAGAGGTAGAAGGTTTAGATTCAGATCAATAGAATGTAGAAGGTTTAGCTTCAAATTAATGCGATCTAGAAGGTTTAGCTTCAAATCCATGCGAAACAAATGGTTTAGCTACAACTACTTGTGATATACATTATTTAGCTACAACTGCATGCGAAACAAACGAGTTAGCGTCAAATCCATGCGAAACACATGATTTAGCTTCTAATCAATGCGATGTATAAGGTTTAGCTTCAAATCAATGCGATACACATGATCTGGCTTCAAATCAATACGATGTAGTAGGTTCAGCTTCAAATCAATGTGATGTGGAAGGTTTAGCTTCAAATCCATGCGAAACAATTGGTTTAGCTACAAATACTTGTGATATACATTGTTTAGATACAACTGCATGCGAAACAAACGAGTTAGCTTCAAATCCATGCGAAACACTCTATTTAGCTTCAAATCAATGCGATGTAGAAGGTTTAGCTTCAAATCAATAAGAGGTAGAAGGTTTATCTTCAGATCAATAGAATGTAGAAGGTTTAGCTTCAAATCAAAGCGATGTAGATGGTTTAGCTTCAAATCCATGCGAAACAAATGTTTTAGCTACAAATTCTTGTGATATACATTGTTTAGCTACAACTGCATGCGAAACAAACGAGTTAGCTTCAAATCAATGCGAAACACTCGATTTAGCTTCAAATCAATGCGATGTAGAAGGTTTACCTTCAAATCAATAACAGGTACAAGGTTTATCTTCAGATCAATAGAATGTAGAAGGTTTAGCTTCAAATCAATGCGATGTAGAAGGTTTAGCTTCAAATCCATGCGAAACAAATGGTTTAGCTTCAAATACTTGTGATATACGTTATTTAGCTACAAATCCATGCGAAACACTCGATTTCGCTTCAAATCAATGCGATGTAGAAGGTTTAGCTTCAAATCAATAAGAGGTAGACGGTTTAGCTTCGGATCAATAGAATGCAGAAGGTTTAGCTTCAAATCAATGCGATGTAGAAGGTTTAGCTTCTAATCCATGCGAAACAAAAGGTTTAGTTATAAATACTTGTGATATACATTATTTAGCTACAACTGCATGCGAAACAAACGAGTTAGCATCAAATACATGCGAAACACTCGATTTAGCTTCAAATCAATACGATGTAGAAGGTTTAGCTTCAAATCAATAAGAGGTAGAAGGTTTAGCTTCGGATCAATAGAATGTAGAAGGTTTAGCTTCAAATCCATGCGAAACCAAAGTTTTAGTTATAAATACTTGTGATATACATTATTTAGCTACAACTGCATGCGAAACGAACGAGTTAGCTTCAAATCCATGCGAAACACATGATTTAGCTTCAGATCAATGCGATGTAGAAGGTTTAGCTTCAAATCCATGCTAATCAAATGATTTAGCTTCAAATATTTGTGATATACATGATATAGCTTGAAATGCAGGCGGAAAAAACGAGTTAGCTTCAAATCCATGCGAAAGACATGATTAGCTTCAAATCCATGGGATGTAGAAGGTTAAGCTTCAAATCCATGCGAAAGAAATGGTTTAGCTACAAATACATGTGATATACATTATTTAGCTACAACTGCATGCGAAACAAACGAGTTAGCTTCAAATCCATGCGAAACACATGATTTAGCTGCAAATCAATACGAAGTAGAAGGTTTAGCTTCAAATCCATGCGAAACAAACGAGTTAGCTTCAAATCCATGCGAAACACATGATTTAGCTTCAAATAAATACGAAGTAGAAGGCTTAGCTTTAAATTCATGCGAAACGAAAGAATCAGCTTCAAATACTTGCGATATAAGTGATATAGCTTCAAATACAGGCGAAACGAATGAGTTAGCTTCAAATCCATGCGAAACACATGATTTAGCTTCAAATCAATGCGATGTAGAAGGTTTTGCTTCAAATCCATGCAAAACGCGTGAGTTAGCTTCCAATTAATGCGAAGTAAAAGGCTTAGCTTCAAATCCATGCGAAACAAATGGTTTAGCTTGAAATTCTTGTGATATACGTTATTTAGATTTAACTGCATGCTCAACGAACTAGTTAGCTTCAAATCCATGCGAAACACATGATTTAGCTGCAAATCAATGCGATGTAGAAGGTTTAGCTTCAAATCCATACGAAACAAATGATTTAGCTTCAAACACTTGGGGTATATGTGATATAGCATCAAATGCAGACTAATCAAGCGAGTTAGCTTCAAATCCATGCGATACACATAATTCAGCTTCAAATACTTGCGATTTAAGTGATGTAGATTCAACTGCAGGCGAAACGAACGAGTTAGCTTCAAATCCATGCGAAACACATGATTTAGCTGCAAATCAATGCGATGTAGAAGGTTTAGCTTCAAATCCATGCGATACACTAGATTTAGCTTCAAATCAATGCGATGTAGAAGGTTCAGCTTCAAATACATACGACACATATGATTTAGCTTCAAATACTTCCGATATAAATGATGTAGTTTCAAAAGCTGGAGGAACAAACGAGGTAGCTTGAATTCCATGCGAAACAAATGATTTAGCTTCAAATCCATGCGAAACACATTATTCAGCTGCAAATCAGTGCGAAGTAGAAGGATCAGGTACAAATCCATGCGATTCAAATGGTTCATCTTCAAATACTTGTGGAAGGCATGATTTAGCTTCAACTGCATGCGAAACAAACGAGTTAGCTTCAAATCCATGCGAAACACATGATTTAGCTTCAAATCAAAGCGATGTAGATGGTTTAGCTTCAAATCCATGCGAAACAAATGTTTTAGCTACAAATTCTTGTGATATACATTGTTTAGCTACAACTGCATGCGAAACAAACGAGTTAGCTTCAAATCAATGCGAAACACTCGATTTAGCTTCAAATCAATGCGATGTAGAAGGTTTACCTTCAAATCAATAACAGGTACAAGGTTTATCTTCAGATCAATAGAATGTAGAAGGTTTAGCTTCAAATCAATGCGATGTAGAAGGTTTAGCTTCAAATCCATGCGAAACAAATGGTTTAGCTTCAAATACTTGTGATATACGTTATTTAGCTACAAATCCATGCGAAACACTCGATTTCGCTTCAAATCAATGCGATGTAGAAGGTTTAGCTTCAAATCAATAAGAGGTAGACGGTTTAGCTTCGGATCAATAGAATGCAGAAGGTTTAGCTTCAAATCAATGCGATGTAGAAGGTTTAGCTTCTAATCCATGCGAAACAAAAGGTTTAGTTATAAATACTTGTGATATACATTATTTAGCTACAACTGCATGCGAAACAAACGAGTTAGCTTCAAATACATGCGAAACACTCGATTTAGCTTCAAATCAATACGATGTAGAAGGTTTAGCTTCAAATCAATAAGAGGTAGAAGGTTTAGCTTCGGATCAATAGAATGTAGAAGGTTTAGCTTCAAATCCATGCGAAACCAAAGTTTTAGTTATAAATACTTGTGATATACATTATTTAGCTACAACTGCATGCGAAACGAACGAGTTAGCTTCAAATCCATGCGAAACACATGATTTAGCTTCAGATCAATGCGATGTAGAAGGTTTAGCTTCAAATCCATGCTAATCAAATGATTTAGCTTCAAATACTTGTGATATACATGATATAGCTTGAAATGCAGGCGGAAAAAACGAGTTAGCTTCAAATCCATGCGAAAGACATGATTAGCTTCAAATCCATGGGATGTAGAAGGTTTAGCTTCAAATCCATGCGAAAGAAATGGTTTAGCTACAAATACATGTGATATACATTATTTAGCTACAACTGCATGCGAAACAAACGAGTTAGCTTCAAATCCATGCGAAACACATGATTTAGCTGCAAATCAATACGAAGTAGAAGGTTTAGCTTCAAATCCATGCGAAACAAACGAGTTAGCTTCAAATCCATGCGAAACATATGATTTAGCTTCAAATAAATACGAAGTAGAAGGCTTAGCTTTAAATTCATGCGAAACGAAAGAATCAGCTTCAAATACTTGCGATATAAGTGATATAGCTTCAAATACAGGCGAAACGAATGAGTTAGCTTCAAATCCATGCGAAACACATGATTTAGCTTCAAATCAATGCGATGTAGAAGGTTTTGCTTCAAATCCATGCAAAACGCGTGAGTTAGCTTCCAATTAATGCGAAGTAAAAGGCTTAGCTTCAAATCCATGCGAAACAAATGGTTTAGCTTGAAATTCTTGTGATATACGTTATTTAGATTTAACTGCATGCTCAACGAACTAGTTAGCTTCAAATCCATGCGAAACACATGATTTAGCTGCAAATCAATGCGATGTGGAAGGTTTAGCTTCAAATCCATACGAAACAAATGATTTAGCTTCAAACACTTGGGGTATATGTGATATAGCATCAAATGCAGACTAATCAAGCGAGTTAGCTTCAAATCCATGCGATACACATAATTCAGCTTCAAATACTTGCGATTTAAGTGATGTAGATTCAACTGCAGGCGAAACGAACGAGTTAGCTTCAAATCCATGCGAAACACATGATTTAGCTGCAAATCAATGCGATGTAGAAGGTTTAGCTTCAAATCCATGCGATACACTAGATTTAGCTTCAAATCAATGCGATGTAGAAGGTTCAGCTTCAAATACATACGACACATATGATTTAGCTTCAAATACTTCCGATATAAATGATATAGTTTCAAAAGCTGGAGGAACAAACGAGGTAGCTTGAATTCCATGCGAAACAAATGATTTAGCTTCAAATCCATGCGAAACACATTATTCAGCTGCAAATCAGTGCGAAGTAGAAGGATCAGGTACAAATCCATGCGATTCAAATGGTTCATCTTCAAATACTTGTGGAAGGCATGATTTAGCTTCAACTGCATGCGAAACAAACGAGTTAGCTTCAAATCCATGCGAAACACATGATTTAGCTTCAAATCAAAGTGATGTAGAAGGTGTAGCTTCAAATCCATGCAAAACAAGTGATTTAGATTCCAATTAATGCGAAGTAGAAGGCTTAGCTTCAAATCCATGCGAAACGAATGGTTTAGCTTCAAATACTTGTGATATACGTTATTTAGCTACAACTGCATGCGAAACAAACGAGTTAGCTTCAAATCTATGCGAAACACTCCATTTAGCTTCAAATCAATGCGATGTGGAAGGTTTACCTTCAAATCAATAAGAGGTAGAAGGTTTATCTTCAGATCAATAGATTGTAGAAGGTTTAGCTTCAAATCAAAGCGATGTAGATGGTTTAGCTTCAAATCCATGCGAAACAAATGGTTTAGCTTCAAATACTTGTGATATACGTTATTTAGTTACAAATCCATGCGAAACACTCGATTTCGCTTCAAATCAATGCGATGTAGAAGGTTTAGCTTCAAATCAATAAGAGGTAGTAGGTTTAGCTTCGGATCAATAGAATGTAGAAGGTTTAGCTTCAAATCAATGCGATGTAGAAGGTTTAGCTTCAAATCTATGCGAAACCAAAGTTTTAGTTATAAATACTTGAGATATACATTATTTAGCTACAACTGCATGCGAAACGAACGAGTTAGCTTCAAATCCATGCGAAAAACTCGATTTAGCTTCAAATCAATGCGATGTAGAAAGTTTAGCTTCAAATCAATGCGATGTAGAAGGTTTAGCTTCAAATCCATGCGAAACAAATGGTTTAGCTACAAATACTTGTGATATACATTATTTAGCTACAACTGCATGCGAAACGAACGAGTTAGCTTCAAATCCATGCGAAACACATGATTTAGCTTCAAACCAATGCGATGTAGAAGGTTTAGCTTCAAATCCATTCCAAACACATGATTTAGCTTCAAATCCATGCGATGTAGAAGGTTTAGCTTCAAATCCATGCGAAACAAATGATTTAGTTTCAAACACTTGGGGTATAAGTGATATAGCTTCAAATGCAGACTAATCAAGCGAGTTAGCTTCAAATCCATGCGATACACATAATTCAGCTTCAAATACTTGCGATTTAAGTGATGTAGATTCAACTGCAGGCGAAACGAACGAGTTAGCTTCAAATCCATGCGAAACACATGATTTAGCTGCAAATCAATGCGATGTAGAAGGTTTAGCTTCAAATCCATGCGATACACTAGATTTAGCTTCAAATCAATGCGATGTAGAAGGTTCAGCTTCAAATACATACGACACATTTGATTTAGCTTCAAATACTTCCGATATAAATGATATAGCTTCAAAAGCTGGAGGAACAAACGAGGTAGCTTGAATTCCATGCGAAACAAATGATTTAGCTTCAAATCGATGCGAAGTAGATGGCTTAGCTTCAAATCCATGCGAAACAAATGGTTTAGCTACAAATACTTGTGATATACATTATTTAGCTACAACTGCATGCGAAACAAACGAGTTAGCTTCAAATCCATGCGAAACACTCGATTTAGCTTCAAATCAATAAGAGGTAGAAGATTTAGCTTCGGATCAATAGAATGTAGAAGGTTTAGCTTCAAATCAATGCGATGTAGAAGGTTTAGCTTCAAATCCATGCGAAACCAAAGTTTTAGTTATAAATACTTGTGATATACATTATTTAGCTACAACTGCATGCGAAACGAACGAGTTAGCTTCAAATCTATGCGAAACACATGATTTAGCTTCAAATCAATGCGATGTAGAAGGTTTAGCTTCAAATCCATGCTAATCAAATGATTTAGCTTCAAATACTTGTGAAAGACATGATATAGCTTCAACTGCATGCGAAACAAACGAGTTAGCTTCAATTCCATGCGAAACACATGATTTAGCTTCAAATCAATGCGATGTAGAAGGTTTAGCTTCAAATCCATGCGATACACTAGATTTAGCTTCAAATCATTACGATGTAGAAGATTCAGCTTCAAATGCATACGACACATATGATTTAGCTTCACATACTTCCGATATAAATGATATAGCTTCAAAAACTGGAGGAACAAACGAGGTAGCTTCAATTGCATGCGAAACAAATGGTTTAGCTACAAACACTTGTGATATACGTTAGTTAGATTTAACTGCATGCGCAACGAACGAGTTAGCTTCAAATCCATGCGAAACACATGATTTAGCTTCAAATCAATGCGATGTAGAAGGTTCAGCTTCAAATCCATGCGATACACTAGATTTAGGTTCAAATCAATGCGATGTAGAAGGTTCAGCTTCAAATACATACGACACATATGATTTAGCTACACAAACTTCCGATATAAATGATATAGCTTCAAAAGCTGGAGGAACAAACAAGGTAGCTTCAATTCCATGCGAAACAAATGATTTAGCTTCAAACACTTGGGGTATAAGTGATATAGCTTCAAATGCAGACTAATCAAACGAGTTAGCTTCAAATCCAAGCGACACACATGATTTAGCTGCAAATCAATGCGATGTAGGAGGTTTAGCTTCAAATCCATGCGAAACAAATGATTTAGCTACAAATACTTGTGATATACATTATTTAGCTACAACTGCATGCGAAACAAACGAGTTAGCTTCAAATCCATGCGAAACACTCGATTTAACTTCAAATCAATGCGATGTAGAAAGTTTAGCTTCAAATCAATGCGATGGAGAAGGTTTAGCTTCAAATCCATGCGAAACAAATGGTTTAGCTATAAATACTTGTGATATACATTATTTAGCTACAACTGCATGCGAAACGAACGAGTTAGCTTCAAATCCATGCGAAACACATGATTTAGCTTCAAATCAATGCGATGTAGGAGGTTTAGCTTCAAATCCGTGCGAAACAAATGATTTAGCTTCAAACACTTGGGTTGTTAGTGATATAGCTTCAAATGCAGACTAATCAAACGAGTTAGCTTCAAATGCATGCGAAACACATGATTCAGCTGCAAATCAATGCGATGTAGAAGGTTTAGCTTCAAATCCATGCCAAACACATGGTTTAGCTTCAAATCCATGGGATGTAGAAGGTCTAGCTTCAAATCCATGCGAAACACATTATTTAGCTGCAAATCAGTGCGAAGTAGAAGGATCAGGTTCAAATCCATGCGATTCAAATGGTTCATCTTCAAATACTTGTGAAAGACATGATATAGCTTCAAAAGCTGGAGAAACAAACGGGGTAGCTTCAATTCCATGCGAAACAATTGATTTAGCTTCAAATCAATGCGAAGTAGATGGCTTAGCTTCAAATCCATGCGAAACAAATGGTTTAGCTACAAATACTTGTGCTATACGTTATTTAGATTTAGCTGCATGCGCAACGAACGAGTTAGCTTGAAAATCCATGCGATACGCATGATTTATCTTCAAATCAATGCGAAGTAGATGGCTTAGCTTCAAATCCATGCGAAACAAATGGTTTAGCTACAAATTCTTGTGATATACATTATTTAGCTACAACTGCATGCGAAACAAACGAATTAGCTTCAAATCCATGCGAAACACATGATTTAGCTTCAAATCAATGAGATGTAGTAGGTTTAGCTTCAAATCCATGCGAAACAAATGGTTTAGCTACAAATACTTGTGATATACATTATTTAGCTACAACTGCATGCGAAACAAACGAGTTAGCTTCAAATCCATGCGAAACACTCGATTTAGCTTCAAATCCATGCGAAACACATTATTTAGCTGCAAATCAGTGCGAAGTAGAAGGATCAGGTTAAAATGCATGCGATTCAAATGGTTCATCTTCCAATACTTGTGAACGACATGATATAGATTCAACTGCATGGGAAACAAACGAGATAGCTTCAAATCCATGCGAAACACATGATTTAGCTTCAAATCAATGCGATGTAGAAGGTTCAGCTTCAAATCCATGCGATACACTAGATTTAGGTTCAAATCAATGCGATGTAGAAGGTTCAGCTTCAAATACATACGACACATATGATTTAGCTACACAAACTTCCGATATAAATGATATAGCTTCAAAAGCTGGAGGAACAAACAAGGTAGCTTCAATTCCATGCGAAACAAATGATTTAGCTTCAAACACTTGGGGTATAAGTGATATAGCTTCAAATGCAGACTAATCAAACGAGTTAGCTTCAAATCCAAGCGACACACATGATTTAGCTGCAAATCAATGCGATGTAGAAGGATTAGCTTCAAATCCTTGCGACACAAATGATTTAGCTTCAAATCAATGCGATGTAGGAGGTTTAGCTTCAAATCCATGCGAAACAAATGATTTAGCTACAAATACTTGTGATATACATTATTTAGCTACAACTGCATGCGAAACAAACGAGTTAGCTTCAAATCCATGCGAAACACTCGATTTAACTTCAAATCAATGCGATGTAGAATGTTTAGCTTCAAATCAATGCGATGGAGAAGGTTTAGCTTCAAATCCATGCGAAACAAATGGTTTAGCTATAAATACTTGTGATATACATTATTTAGCTACAACTGCATGCGAAACGAACGAGTTAGCTTCAAATCCATGCGAAACACATGATTTAGCTTCAAATCAATGCGATGTAGGAGGTTTAGCTTCAAATCCGTGCGAAACAAATGATTTAGCTTCAAACACTTGGGCTGTAAGTGATATAGCTTCAAATGCAGACTAATCAAACGAGTTAGCTTCAAATGCATGCGAAACACATGATTCAGCTGCAAATCAATGCGATGTAGAAGGTTTAGCTTCAAATCCATGCCAAACACATGGTTTAGCTTCAAATCCATGGGATGTAGAAGGTCTAGCTTCAAATCCATGCGAAACACATTATTTAGCTGCAAATCAGTGCGAAGTAGAAGGATCAGGTTCAAATCCATGCGATTCAAATGGTTCATCTTCAAATACTTGTGAAAGACATGATATAGCTTCAAAAGCTGGAGAAACAAACGGGGTAGCTTCAATTCCATGCGAAACAATTGATTTAGCTTCAAATCAATGCGAAGTAGATGGCTTAGCTTCAAATCCATGCGAAACAAATGGTTTAGCTACAAATACTTGTGATATACGTTATTTAGATTTAGCTGCATGCGCAACGAACGAGTTAGCTTGAAAATCCATGCGATACGCATGATTTATCTTCAAATCAATGCGAAGTAGATGGCTTAGCTTCAAATCCATGCGAAACAAATGGTTTAGCTACAAATTCTTGTGATATACATTATTTAGCTACAACTGCATGCGAAACAAACGAATTAGCTTCAAATCCATGCGAAACACATGATTTAGCTTCAAATCAATGAGATGTAGTAGGTTTAGCTTCAAATCCATGCGATACACTAGATTTAGCTACAAATCAATGCGATGTTGAAGGTTCAGCTTCAAATACATACGACACATATGATTCAGCTTCAAATACTTCCGATATAAATGATATAGATTCAAATGCTGGAGGAACAAACGAGGTAGCATCAATTCCATGCGAAACAAATGATTTAGCTTCAAACACTTGCGGTATAAGTGATATAGCTTCAAATGCAGACTAGTCAAACGAGTTAGCTTCAAATGCATGAGAAACACATGATTCAGCTTCAAATACTTGCGATATAAGTGATGTAGATTCAACTGCATGCGAAACAAACGAGTTAGCTTCAAATTCATGGGAAACACATGATTTAGCTGCAAATCAATGCGATGTATAAGGTTTAGCTTCAAATCCATGCGATACACATGATTTAGCTTCAAATCAATACGATGTAGTAGATTCAGCTTCAAATCCATGCGATATAAGTGATATAGCATCAAAAGCTGGAGGAACAATCGAGGTAGCTTCAATTCCATGCGAAACAAATGATTTAGCTTCAAATCAATGCGATGTAGATAGCTTAGATTCAAATCCATGCGAAACAAATGGTTTAGCTACAAATACTTGTGATATACATTATTTAGCTACAACTGCATGCGAAACAAACGAGATAGCTTCAAATCCATGCGAAACAAATGATTTAGCTTCAAATCCATGCGAAACAGATGGTTTAGCTACAAATACTTGTGATATACATGATTTAGCTTCAACTGCATGCGAAACAAATGATTTAGCTTCAAATCCATGCGAAACAGATGGTTTAGCTACAAATACTTGTGATATACATGATTTAGCTTCAACTGCATGCGAAACAAACGAGTTAGCTTCAAATCCAAGCGAAACACATGTCTTAGCTCCAAATCAATGCGAAGTAGAAGGCTTAGCTTCAAATCCAAGCGACACTAATTATTTAGCTTCAAATACTTGCGATATAAGTGACATAGCTACAAATGCAGGCGAAACAAACGAGTTAGCTTCGAATCCATGCGAAACACACGATTAATCTTCAAATCAATCCGATGTAGAAGGTTCAGCTTCAAATCCATGCGACACATATGATTTAGCTTCAAATTCTTGCGATATAAGTGATATAGATTCAAATGCAGGCGAAACAAACGAGATAGCTTCAAATCCATGCGAGACAAATGATTTAGCTGCAAATCAATGCGATGTAGAAGGTTTAGCTTCAAATCCACGCAAAAAACCAATCATTTTGCTTCAGATACTTGCGATATAAGTGATATAGCTTCAAATGTTGGAGAGTCAAATGAGTTAGCTTCAAATCCATGCGAAACACATGATTTAGCTTCAAATCAATGCGATGTAGAAGGTTTACTTTCAAATCCATGCGAAACAAATGATTTAGCTTGAAACACTTGGGATATAAGCGATATAGCTTCAAATGCAGACGAATCAAACGAGTTAGCTTGAAAATCCATGCGAAACACATGATTTAGCTTCAAATCAATGCGAAGTAGAAAGTTTAGCTTCAAATCCATGCGAAACAAATGATTTAGCTTCAAACACTTGGGGTATAAGTGTTATAGCATTAAATGCAGACTAATCAAACGAGTTAGCTTCAAATGCATGCGAAACACATGATTCAGCTGCAAATCAATGCGATGTAGAAGGATTAGCTTCAAATCCATGCCAAACACGTGAGTTAGCTTCCAATTAATGCGAATTAGTAGGCTTAGCTTCAAATCCATGCGAAACAACTGGTTTAGCTACAAATACTTGTGATATACGTTATTTAGATTTAGCTGCATGCGCAACGAACGAGTTAGCTTGAAAATCCATGCGATACGCATGATTTATCTTCAAATCAATGCGAAGTAGATGGCTTAGCTTCAAATCCATGCGAAACAAATGGTTTAGCTACAAATTCTTGTGATATACATTATTTAGCTACAACTGCATGCGAAACAAACGAATTAGCTTCAAATCCATGCGAAACACATGATTTAGCTTCAAATCAATGAGATGTAGTAGGTTTAGCTTCAAATCCATGCGATACACTAGATTTAGCTACAAATCAATGCGATGTTGAAGGTTCAGCTTCAAATACATACGACACATATGATTTAGCTTCAAATACTTCCGATATAAATGATATAGATTCAAATGCTGGAGGAACAAACGAGGTAGCATCAATTCCATGCGAAACAAATGATTTAGCTTCAAACACTTGCGGTATAAGTGATATAGCTTCAAATGCAGACTAGTCAAACGAGTTAGTTTCAAATGCATGAGAAACACATGATTCAGCTTCAAATACTTGCGATATAAGTGATGTAGATTCAACTGCATGCGAAACAAACGAGTTAGCTTCAAATTCATGGGAAACACATGATTTAGCTGCAAATCAATGCGATGTATAAGGTTTAGCTTCAAATCCATGCGATACACATGATTTAGCTTCAAATCAATACGATGTAGTAGATTCAGCTTCAAATCCATGCGATATAAGTGATATAGCATCAAAAGCTGGAGGAACAATCGAGGTAGCTTCAATTCCATGCGAAACAAATGATTTAGCTTCAAATCAATGCGATGTAGATAGCTTAGATTCAAATCCATGCGAAACAAATGGTTTAGCTACAAATACTTGTGATATACATGATTTAGCTTCAACTGCATGCGAAACAAATGATTTAGCTTCAAATCCATGCGAAACAGATGGTTTAGCTACAAATACTTGTGATATACATGATTTAGCTTCAACTGCATGCGAAACAAACGAGTTAGCTTCAAATCCAAGCGAAACACATGTCTTAGCTCCAAATGAATGCGAAGTAGAAGGCTTAGCTTCAAATCCAAGCGACACTAATTATTTAGCTTCAAATACTTGCGATATAAGTGACATAGCTACAAATGCAGGCGAAACAAACGAGTTAGCTTCGAATCCATGCGAAACACACGATTAATCTTCAAATCAATCCGATGTAGAAGGTTCAGCTTCAAATCCATGCGACACATATGATTTAGCTTCAAATTCTTGCGATATAAGTGATATAGATTCAAATGCAGGCGAAACAAACGAGATAGCTTCAAATCCATGCGAGACAAATGATTTAGCTGCAAATCAATGCGATGTAGAAGGTTTAGCTTCAAATCCACGCAAAAAACCAATGATTTTGCTTCAGATACTTGCGATATAAGTGATATAGCTTCAAATGTTGGAGAGTCAAATGAGTTAGCTTCAAATCCATGCGAAACACATGATTTAGCTTCAAATCAATGCGATGTAGGTTTACTTTCAAATCCATGCGAAACAAATGATTTAGCTTGAAACACTTGGGATATAAGCGATATAGCTTCAAATGCAGACGAATCAAACGAGTTAGCTTGAAAATCCATGCGAAACACATGATTTAGCTTCAAATCAATGCGAAGTAGAAAGTTTAGCTTCAAATCCATGCGAAACAAATGATTTAGCTTCAAACACTTGGGGTATAAGTGATATAGCATCAAATGCAGACTAATCAAACGAGTTAGCTTCAAATGCATGCGAAACACATGATTCAGCTGCAAATCAATGCGATGTAGAAGGTTTAGCTTCAAATCCATGCGATACAAATGATTTAGCTTCAAACACTTGGGGTATAAGTGATATAGCTTCAAATGCAGACTAATCAAACGAGTTAGCTTCAAATACATGCGATACACATGATTCAGCTTCAAATACTTGCGATATTGATGTAGATACAACTGCAGGCGAGACGAACGAGTTAGCTTCAAATCCATGCGAAACACATGATTTAGCTGCAAATCAATGCGATGTAGAAGGTTTAGCTTCAAATCCATGCGATAGACTAGATTTATCTTCACATCAATGCGATGTTGAAGGTTCAGCTTCAAATACATACGACACATATGATGTAGCTTCAAATACTTCCGATATAAATGATATAGATTCAAAAGCCGGAGGAACAATCGAGGTAGCTTCAATTCCATGCGAAACAAATGATTTAGCTTCAAATCAATGCGAAGTAGATGGCTTAGCTTCAAATCCATGCGAAACAAATGGTTTAGCTACAAATACTTGTGATATACATTATTTAGCTACAACTGCATGCGAAACAAACGAGTTAGCTTCAAATCCATGCGATACACTAGATTTAGCTTCAAATCAATGCGATGTAGAAAGTTTAGCTTCAAATCAATGCGTTGTAGAAGGTTTAGCTTCAAATCCATGCGAAACAAATGGTTTAGCTATAAATACTTGTGATATACATTATTTAGCTACAACTGCATGCGAAACAAACGAATTAGCTTCAAATCCATGCGATACACTAGATTTAGCTTCAAATCAATGCGATGTATAAGGTTTAGCTTCAAATCCATGCGAAACAAATGATTTAGCTTCAAACACTTGGGGTATAAGTGATATAGCTTCAAATGCAGACTAATCAAACGAGTTAGCTTCAAATCCATGCGATACACATGATTCAGCTTCAAATACTTGCGATATAAGTGATGTAGATACAACTGCAGGCGAGACGAACGAGTTAGCTTCAAATCCATGCGAAACACATGATTTAGCTGCAAATCTATGCGATGTATATGGTTTAGCTTCAAATCCATGCGATACACATGATTTAGCTTCAAATCAATACGCTGTAGTAGGTTCAGCTTCAAATCCATGCGATATAAGTGATATAGCATCAAAAACTGGAGGAACAAACGAGGTAGCTTCAATTCCATGCGAAACAAATGATTTAGCTTCAAATCAATGCGATGTAGATGGCTTAGCTTCAAATCCATGCGAAACAAATGGTTTAGCTACAAATACTTGTGATATACATTATTTAGCTACAACTGCATGCGAAACAAACGAGATAGCTTCAAATCCGTGCGAAACACATGATTTAGCTTCAAATAAATACGAAGTAGAAGGCTTAGCTTCAAATTCATGCGAAACGGAAGATTCAGCTTCAAATACTTGCGATATAAGTGACATTGCTACAAATGCAGGCGAAACAAACGAGTTAGCTTCGAATCCATGCGAAACACACGATTAATCTTCAAATCAATCCGATGTAGAATGTTCAGCTTCAAATCCATGCGACACATATGATTTAGCTGCAAATCAATGCGATGTAGAAGGTTTAGCTTCAAATCCACGCAAAAAACCAATGATTTTGCTTCAGATACTTGCGATATAAGTGATATAGCTTCAAATGTTGGAGAGTCAAATGAGTTAGCTTCAAATCCATGCGAAACACATGATTTAGCTTCAAATCAATGCGATGTAGAAGGTTTACTTTCAAATCCATGCGAAACAAATGATTTAGCTTGAAACACTTGGGATATAAGCGATATAGCTTCAAATGCAGACGAATCAAACGAGTTAGCTTGAAAATCCATGCGAAACACATGATTTAGCTTCAAATCAATGCGAAGTAGAAGGCTTATCTTCAAATCCATGCTATACAAATCGTTTAGCTTCAAATACTTGTGATATACATGATTTAGCTTCAGCTGCATTCGAAACAGACGAGTTAGCTTCGAATCCACGCGAAATAAATTATTTAGCTTTAAAAGAATGCGAATTAGATGGCTTAGCTTCAAATCCATGCGAAACGAATGATTTAGCTTCAAATGCAGGCGAATCAAACGAGTTAGCTTCAAAACCATGCGGAACACATGATTTAGATTCAAATCCATGCGATACACAAGATTTAGCTTCAAATCAATACGAAGTAGAAAGTTTAGCTTCAAATCCATGCGAAACAAATGATGTAGCTTCAAACACTTGGGGTATAAGTGATATAGCATCAAATGCAGACTAATCAAACGAGTTAGCTTCAAATGCATGCGAAACACATGATTCAGCTGCAAATCAATGCGATGTAGAAGGTTTAGCTTCAAATCCATGCCAAACACGTGAGTTAGCTTCCAATTAATGCGAATTAGTAGGCTTAGCTTCAAATCCATGCGAAACAAATGGTTTAGCTTCAAATACTTCCGATATAAATGATATAGATTCAAATGCTGGAGGAACAAACGAGGTAGCTTCAATTCCATGCGAAACAAATGATTTAGCTTCAAATCAATGCGACGTAGATGGCTTAGCTTCAAATCCATGCGAAACAAATGGTTTAGCTACAAATTCTTGTGATATACTTTATTTAGCTACAACTGCATGCGAAACAAACTAATTAGCTTGAAATCCATGCGCAACACATGATTTAGCTTCAAATCAATGCGATGTATACGGTTTAGCTTCAAATCCATGCGAAACAAATGATTTAGCTTCAAACACTTGGGGTTTAAATGATATAGATTCAAATGCAGACTAATCAAACGAGTTAGCTTCAAAATCCACGCGATACACATGATTCAGCTTCAAATACTTGCGATATAAGTGATGTAGATTCAACTGCAGGCGAAACGAACGAGTTAGCTTCAAATCCATGCGAAACACATGATTTAGCTGCAAATCAATGCGATGTAGAATGTTTAGCTTCAAATCCATGCGATACACTAGATTTAGCTTCAAATCAATGCTATGTAGAAGGTTCAGCTTCAAATACATACGACACATATGATTTAGCTTCAAATACTTCCGATATAAATGATATAGCTTCAAAAGCTGGAGGAACAAACGAGGTAGGTTCAATTCCATGCGAAACAAATGATTTAGCTTCAAATCAATGCGAAGTAGATGGCTTAGCTTCAAATCCATGCGAAACAAATGGTTTAGCTACAAATACTTGTGATATACATTATTTAGCTACAACTGCATGCGAAACAAACGAGTTAGCTTCAAATTCATGCGAAACACATGATTTAGCTTCAAATCAATGCGATGTAGAAGGTTTAGCTTCAAATCCATGCGGATCAAATGATTTAGCTTCAAATACTTGTGATAAACATGATATAGCTTCAAATGCAGGCGGAAAAAACGAGTTAGCTTCAAATCCATGCCAAACAAATGATTTAGCATCAAATCAATGCGAAGTAGATGGCTTAGCTTCAAATCCATGCGAAACAAATGGTTTAGCTACAAATACTTGTGATATACTCTATTTAGCTATAACTGCGTGCGAAACAAACGAGTTATCTTCAAATCTATGCGAAACACATGATTTAGCTTCAAATCAATGCGATGTATAAGGTTTAGCTTCAAATCCATGCGATACACATGATTTAGCTTCAAATCAATACGATGTAGTAGGTTCAGCTTCAAATCCATGCGATATAAGTGATATAGCTTCCAAAGCCTGAGGAACAAACGAGGTAGCTTCAATTCCATGCGAAACAAATGATTTAGCTTCAAATCAGTACGAAGTAGATGGCTTAGCTTCAAATCCATGCGAAACAAATGGTTTAGCTACAAATACTTGTGATATACATTATTTAGCTACAACTGCATGCGAAACAAACGAGTTAGCTTCAAATCCATGCGAAACACATGATTTAGCTTCAAATCAATGCGATGTATAAGGTTTAGCTTCAAATCCATGCGATACAAATGATTTAGCTTCAAACACTTGGGGTATAAGTGATATAGCTTCAAATGCAGACTAATCAAACGAGTTAGCTTCAAATACATGCGATACACATGATTCAGCTTCAAATACTTGCGATATTGATGTAGATACAACTGCAGGCGAGACGAACGAGTTAGCTTCAAATCCATGCGAAACACATGATTTAGCTGCAAATCAATGCGATGTAGAAGGTTTAGCTTCAAATCCATGCGATAGACTAGATTTATCTTCACATCAATGCGATGTTGAAGGTTCAGCTTCAAATACATACGACACATATGATGTAGCTTCAAATACTTCCGATATAAATGATATAGATTCAAAAGCCGGAGGAACAATCGAGGTAGCTTCAATTCCATGCGAAACAAATGATTTAGCTTCAAATCAATGCGAAGTAGATGGCTTAGCTTCAAATCCAAGCGAAACACATGTCTTAGCTCCAAATCAATGCGAAGTAGAAGGCTTAGCTTCAAATCCAAGCGACACTAATTATTTAGCTTCAAATACTTGCGATATAAGTGACATAGCTACAAATGCAGGCGAAACAAACGAGTTAGCTTCGAATCCATGCGAAACACACGATTAATCTTCAAATCAATCCGATGTAGAAGGTTCAGCTTCAAATCCATGCGACACATATGATTTAGCTTCAAATTCTTGCGATATAAGTGATATAGATTCAAATGCAGGCGAAACAAACGAGATAGCTTCAAATCCATGCGAGACAAATGATTTAGCTGCAAATCAATGCGATGTAGAAGGTTTACTTTCAAATCCATGCGAAACAAATGATTTAGCTTCATATCAATGCGATGTATAAGGTTTAGCTTCAAATCCATGCGAAACAAATGATTTAGCTTCAAACACTTGGGGTATAAGTGATATAGCTTCAAATGCAAACTAATCAAACGAGTTAGCTTCAAATCCAAGCGACACACATGATTCAGCTTCAAATACTTGCGATATAAGTGATGTAGATTCAACTGCAGGCGAAACGAACGAGTTAGCTTCAAAACCATGCGAAACACATGATTTAGCTTCAAATCAATGCGATGTAGAAGATTTAGCTTCAAAACCAAGCGAAACACATGACGTAGCTTCAAATCAATGCAATGTAGAAGGTTTAGCTTCCAATCCACGCGAAACAAATGATTTAGATTCAAAAACTTGGGATATAAGTGATATAGCTTCAAATGTAGACGAATGAAACGTGTTAGCTTCAAAATCCATGCGATACACATGATTTAGCTTCAAATCAATGCGATGTAGAAGGTTTAGCTTCAAGTCCATGCGAAACGAATGGTTTAGCTTCAAGCACTTGCGATGTATGTTATATATCTTCAAATGCATACGAAACAAACGAATCAGCTTCAGAATCCTTGCGAATACACATGATTTAGCTTCAAATCAATGCGATGTAGAAGGTTTAGCTTCAAATCCATACCAAACACGTGAGTTAGCTTCCAATTAATGCGAAGTAGAAGGATTAGCTTCAAATCCATGCGAAACAAATGGTTTAGCTTCAAATACTTGTGATATACGTTATTTAGATTTAACTGCATGCGCAACGAACGAGTTAGCTTCAAATCCATGCGAAACACATGATTTAGCTTCAAATCAATGAGATGTAGAAGGTTTAGCTTCAAATCCATGCGATACACAAGATTTAGCTTCAAATCAATGCGATGTAGAAGGTTCAGCTTCAAATCCATGCGATATAAGTGATATAGTTTCAAAAGCAGGAGGAACAAACGAGGTAGCTTCAATTCCATGCGAAACAAATGATTTAGCTTCAAATCCATGCGAAACAGATGGTTTAGCTACAAATACTTGTGATATACATGATTTAGCTTCAACTGCATGCGAAACAAACGAGTTAGCTTCAAATCCAAGCGAAACACATGTCTTAGCTCCAAATCAATGCGAAGTAGAAGGCTTAGCTTCAAATCCAAGCGACACTAATTATTTAGCTTCAAATACTTGCGATATAAGTGACATAGCTACAAATACAGGCGAAACAAATGAGTTAGCTTCAAATCCATGCGAAACACATGATTCAGCTGCAAATCAATGCGATGTAGAAGGTTTAGCTTCAAATCCATGCCAAACACGTGAGTTAGCTTCCAATTAATGCGAATTAGTAGGCTTAGCTTCAAATCCATGCAAAAAAAATGGTTTAGCTTCAAATACTTCCGATATAAATGATATAGATTCAAATGCTGGAGGAACAAACGAGGTAGCTTCAATTCCATGCGAAACAAATGATTTAGCTTCAAATCAATGCGAAGTAGATGGCTTAGCTTCAAATCCATGCGAAACAAATGGTTTAGCTACAAATACTTGTGATATACATTATTTAGCTACAACTGCATGCGAAACAAACGAGTTAGCTTCAAATCCATGCGATACGCTAGATTTAGCTTCAAATCAATGCGATGTAGAAGGATCAGCTGCAAATACATACGACACATATGATTTAGCTTCAAATACTACCAATATAAATGATATAGCTTCAAAAGTTGGAGGAACAAACGAGGTAGCTTCAATTCCATGCGAAACACACGATTAATCTTCAAATCAATCCGATGTAGAAGGTTCAGATTCAAATCCATGCGACACATATGATTTAGCTTCAAATTCTTGCGATATAAGTGATATAGATTCAAATGCAGGCGAAACAAACGAGATAGCTTCAAATCCATGCGAGACAAATGATTTAGCTGCAAATCAATGCGATGTAGAAGGTTTAGCTTCAAATCCACGCGAAACCAATGATTTTGCTTCAGATACTTGCGATATAAGTGATATAGCTTCAAATGCAGGAGAGTCAAATGAGTTAGCTTCAAATCCATGCGAAACACATGATTTAGCTTCAAATCAATGCGATGTAGAAGGTTTACTTTCAAATCCATGCGAAACAAATCGTTGAGCTACAAATACTTGTGATATACATTATTTAGCTTCAACTGCATGCTAAACAAACGAGTTAGCTTCAAATCCATGCGAAACACACGATTTAGCTTCAAATCAATGCGAAGTAGAAGACTTAGCTTCAAATACATGCGGGGCGAAAGATTTAGTTTCAAATTCTTGCGAATATGAGGGATACAGCTTCAAATGCATGCGAAACAAACGAGTTAGCTTCAAATCCATGCGAAACACATGATTTAGCTGCAAATCAATGCGATGTATAAGGTTTAGCTTCAAATCCATGGGAAACAAATGATTTAGCTTCAAATACTTGCGATATAAGTGATATAGCTTCAAATACAGGCGAAACGAACGAGTTAGCTTCAAATCCATGCGAAACACATGATTCTGCTGCAAATCAATGCGATGTAGAAGGTTTAGCTTCAAATCCATGCCAAACACATGATTTAGCTTCAAATCCATGGGATGTAGAAGGTTTAGCTTCAAATCCATGCGAAACAAATTATTTAGCTGCAGATCAGTGCGAAGTAGAAGGCTCAGGTTCAAATCCATGCGATTCAAATGGTTCATCTTCAAATACTTGTGAAAGACATGATTTAGCTTCAACTGCATGCGAAACAAACGAGTTAGCTTCAAATCCATGCGAAACACATGATTTAGCTTCAAATCAATGCGATGTAGAAGGTTTAGCTTCAAATCCATGCGAATCAAATGATTTAGCTTCAAATACTTGTGATAAACATGATATAGCTTCAAATGCAGGCGGAAAAAACGAGTTAGCTTCAAATCCAAGCCAAACAAATGATTTAGCATCAAATCAATGCGAAGTAGATGGCTTAGATTCAAATCCATGCGAAACAAATGGTTTAGCTTCAAATCAATGCGATGTATAAGGTTTAGCTTCAAATCCATGCGATACAAATGATTTAGCTTCAAACACTTGGGGTATAAGTGATATAGCTTCAAATGCAGACTAATCGAACGAGTTAGCTTCAAATACATGCGATACACATGATTCAGCTTCAAATACTTGCGATATAAGTGATGTAGATACAACTGCAGGCGAGACGAACGAGTTAGCTTCAAATCCATGCGAAACACATGATTTAGCTGCAAATCAATGCGATGTAGAAGGTTTAACTTCAAATCCATGCGATACACTAGATTTAGCTTCACATCAATGCGATGTTGAAGGTTCAGCTTCAAATACATACGACACATATGATGTAGCTTCAAATACTTCCGATATAAATGATATAGATTCAAAAGCCGGAGGAACAAACGAGGTAGCTTCAATTCCATGCGAAACAAATGATTTAGCTTCAAATCAATGCGAAGTCGATGGCTTAGCTTCAAATCCATGCGAAACAAATGGTTTAGCTTCAAATCAATGCGATGTATAAGGTTTAGCTTCAAATCCATGCGATACAAATGATTTAGCTTCAAACACTTGGGGTATAAGTGATATAGCTTCAAATGCAGACTAATCGAACGAGTTAGCTTCAAATCCATGCGATACACATGATTCAGCTTCAAATCCTTGCGATATAAGTGATGTAGATTCAACTGCAGGCGAAACGAACGAGTTAGCTTCAAATCCATGCCAAACACATGATTTAGCTTCAAATCCATGGGATGTATAAGGTTTAGCTTCAAATCCATGCGATACACTAGATTTAGCTTCAAATCAATGCGATGTAGAAGGTTCAGCTTCAAATACATACGGCACATATGATTTGGCTTCAAATACTTCCGATATAAATGATATATCTTCAAAAGCTGGAGGAACAAACGAGGTAGCTTCAATTCCATGCGTAACAAATGATTTAGCTTCAAATCGATACGAAGTAGAAGGTTTAGCTTCAAATCCATGCGAAGCAAATGGTTTAGCTACAAATACTTGTGATATACATTATTTAGTTACAATTGCATGCGAAACAAACGACATAGCTTCAAATCCATGCGATACTCTAGATCTTGCTTCAAATCAATGAGTTGTAGAAGGTTTAGCTTCAAATCCATGCGAAACAAATGATTTAGCTTCAAACAATTGGGATATAAGTGATATAGCTTCAAATGCAGACGAATCAAACGAGTTAGCTTCAAAATCCATGCAATACATATCATTTAACTTCAAATCTATACGAAGTAGAAGGCTTAGCTACCAATTCATGCGAAACAAATGATTTAGATTCAGATACTTGCGATATAAGTGATATAGCTTCAAATGCAGGAGAAACAAACGATTGAGCATCAAATCCATGCAAAACACATGATTTAGCCGCAAATCAATGCGATGTAGAAGTTTTAGCTTCAAATCCATGCGAAACAAATGATATAACTTCAAACACTTGGGATATATTTGATATAGCTTCAAATGCAGACGAAACAAACGAGTTAGTTTCAAATCCATGCGAAACACATGATTTAGCTGCAAATCAATGCGATGTAGAAGGTTTGGATTCAAATTCATGCGAAACAAATGATTTAGCTTCAGATACTTGCGATATAAGTGATACAGCTTCAAATGTAGACAAAACAAACGATTTAACTTCCAATCCAATCGAAACACCTGATTTTGCTTCAAATCAATGCGATGTTGAAGGTTTAGTTTCAAATCCATGCGAAACAAATGATTTAGTTTCAAACGCTTGGGATATAAGTGATATAGCTTCAAATGCAGGTGCAACAAACGAGTTAGCTACAAATCCATACAAAACACATGATTAAGCTTCAAATCAATGCTATGACGAATGTTTAGCTTCAAATCCACGCGAAACAAATGATTTAGCTTCAGATACTAGCGATATAAGTGATATAGCTTCAAATGTAGACGAAACAAACGAGTCAGCTTCAAATCCATCCGAAACACATGATTTAGCTGCAAATCAATGCGATGTAGAAGGTTTAGCTTCAAATCAATGCGAAACAAATGATATATCTTCAAACACTTGGGATATATGTGATATAGCTTCAAATGCAGACGAAACAAACGAGTTAGTTTCAAATCCATGCGAAACACATGATTTAGCTGCAAATCAATGCGATGTAGAAGATTTAGCTTCAAATCCATGCAAAACAACTGAATTAGCATCAGATACTTGCGATATAAGTGATATAGCTTCAAATACAGGGGAAACAAACGAGTTGGCATCAAATCCATGCAAAACACATGATTTAGCTTCAAATCAATGCGATGTAGAAGATTTAGCTTCAAATCAATGCGATGTAGAAGATTTAGCTTCAAATCCATGCAAAACAACTGAATTAGCATCAGATACTTGCGATATAAGTGATATAGCTTCAAATGCAGGGGAAACAAACGAGTTAGCTTCATATCGAAGCGAAACACATGATTTACCTTTAATCAGAGCGATGTAGAATGTTTAGCTTCTAATCAATGCGATGTAGAGGGTTTAGCTTCAAATCGATGCGAGGCAAATTATTGAGCTTCAAACACTTGCGATATAAGTGATACAGCTTCGAACGTAGAAAAAACAAACGATTTAACTTCCAATCCAATCGAAACACCTGATTTAGCTTCAAATCAATGCGATGTTGAAGGTTTAGTTTCAATTCCATGCGAAATAAATGGTTTAGTTTCAAACGCGTGGGATATAAGTGATATAGCTTCAAATGCAGGGGCAACAAACGAGTTATCTTCAAATCCATACAAAACACATGATTAAGCTCCAAATCAATGCTATGTCGAAGGTTTAGCTTCAAATCCATGCGAAACAAATGATTTAGCTTCAGATACTAGCGATATAAGTGATATAGCTTCATATTCAGACGAAACAAACAAGTTAGCTTCATATGCAAGCGAAACACATGATTTAGCTTTAATCAGTGCTATGTAGAATGTTTAGCTTCAAATCCATGCGAAATAAATGGTTTAGCCGCAAATACTTGTGATATACGTTATTTAGATTCAACTGAATGCGCAACAAACGAATTAGCTTCAAATCCATGCAAAACACATGATTAAGCTTCTAATCGATGCGAAGTGGAAGGATCAGCTTCAAATCCACGCGAAACAAATGATTTAGCTTCAAACACTTGAGATATAAGTGATACTTCTTCAAATGCAGGAGAAACAAACGAGTTAGCACCAAATCCAAGCAAAACACATGATTTAACCACAAATCATTGCTATGTTGAAGCTTTAGCTTCAAATCCATGCGAAACAAATGATTCAGCTTCAAACACTTGGGATATATGTGATATAGCTTCAAATGTAGACAAAACAAACGATTTAACTTCCAATCCAATCGAAACACCTGATTTAGCTTCAAATCAATGCGATGTTGAAGGTTTAGTTTCAAATCCATGCGAAACAAATGATTTAGTTTCAAACGCTTGGGATATAAGTGATATAGCTTCAAATGCAGGCGAAACAAACGAGTTAGCATCAACTTCACGCAAAACACATTATTTAGCTTCAAATCAATGCGATGCAGAAGGTTTAGCTTCAAATCCAAGCGGAACATGTGATTTAGCTTCAAATCAATGAGATGTAGAATGTTTAGATTCAAATCCATGCCACACAAATGTTTTGGCTTCAAATACTTGCGATATAAATGATATAGCTTCAAATGCAGCCGAAACAAATGAGTTAGCTTCAAATCCATGCGAAACCCATGATTTAGCTTCAAATTAATGCGATTTAGAAGGTTTAGCTTCAAATCCATGCCAAACACTTGATTTAGCTTCAAATCCATGCGAAACATATTATTTAGCTGCAAATCAGTGCGAAGTAGAAGGCTCAGGTTCAAATCCATGCGATTCAAATGGTTCATCTTCAAATACTTGTGAAAGACATGATTTAGCTTCAACTGCATGCGAAACAAACGAGTTAGCTTCAAATCCATGCGATACCCTAGATTTCGCTTCAAATCAATGCGATGTAGAAGGTTCAGCTTCAAATACATACGACACATATGATTTAGCTTCAAATACTTCCGATATAAATAATATAGCTTCAAAAGCTGGGGGAACAAACGAGGTAGCTTAAATTCCATGCGAAGCAAATGATTTCGCTTCAAATCAATGCGAAGTAGATGGCTTAGCTTCAAATCCATGCGAAACAAATGGTTTATAAACAAATACTTGTGATATACATTATTTAGCTACAACTGCATGCGAAATAAACGAGTTAGCTTCAAATCCATTCGAAACACTCGATTTAGCTTCAAATCAATGCGATGTAGAAGGTTTAGCTTAAAATCAATAAGAGGTAGAAGGTTTAGCTTCAGATCAATAGAATGTAGAAGGTTTAGCTTCAAATCAATGCGATGTAGAAGGTTTAGCTTCAAATCCATGCGAAACAAATGGTTTAGCTATAAATACTCGTGATATACATTATTTAGCTACAACTGCGTGCGAAACGAACGAGTTAGCTTCAAATCCATGCGAAACACATGATTTAGCTTCAAATCCATGCCAAACACATGATTTAGCTTCAAATACATACGACACATATGATTTAGCTTCAAATACTTCCGATATAAATCATATAGCTTCAAAAGCTGGAGGAACAAACGAGGTAGCTTCAATTCCATGCGATTCAAATGATTTAGCTTCAAATACTTGCGATATACATGATATAGCTTCAAATGCAGGCGGAAAAAACGAGTTAGCTTCAAATCCATGCGAAAGACATGTTTTAGCTTCAAATCAGTGCGTTCTAGGAGTCTTAATATCAAAACCCATGCGAAACAAACGAGTTAGCTTCAAATCCATGCGAAACACATGATTTAGCTTCAAATAAATACGAAGTAGAAGGCTTAGCTTCAAATTCATGCGAAACGAAAGATTCAGCTTCAAATACTTGCGATATAAGTGATATAGCTTCAAATACAGGCGAAACGAACGAGTTAGCTTCAAATCCATGCGAAACACATGATTCAGCTGCAAATCAATGCGATGTAGAAGGTTTAGATTCAAATCCATGCCAAACACATAATTTAGCTTCAAATCCATGGGATGTAGAAGGTTTAGCTTGAAATCCATGCGAAACATATTATTTAGCTGCAAATCAGTGCGAAGTAGAAGGCTCAGGTTCAAATCCATGCAATTCAAATGGTTCATCTTCAAATACTTGTGAAAGACATGATTTAGCTTCAACTGCATGCGAAACAAACGAGTTAGCTTCAAATCCATGCGAAACACATGATTTAGCTGCAAATCAATGCGATGTAGAAGGTTTAGCTTCAAATCCATGCGAAACAAATGATTTAGCTTCAAACACTTGGGGTATAAGTGATATAACTTCAAATGCAGACTAATCAAACGAGTTGGCTTCAAACCCGTGCGATACACATGATTCGGCTTCAAATACTTGCGATATAAGTGATGTAGATTCAACTGCTGGCGAAACGAACGAGTTATCTTCAAATCCATGCGAAAGACATGATTTAGCTTCAAATCAGTGCGTTCTAGGAAGCTTAGCATCAAAACCCATGCGAAACAAACGAGTTAGCTTCAAATCCATGCGAAACAAATGGTTTAGCTACAAATACTTGTGATATACATTATTTAGCTATAACTGCATGCGAAACGAACGAGTTAGCTTCAAAACCATGCGATACACTAGATTTAGCTTCAAATCAATGCTATGTAGAAGGTTCAGCTTCAAATACATACGACACATATGATTTAGCTTCAAATACTTCCGATATAAATGATATAGCTTCAAAAGCTGGAGGAACAAACGAGGTAGCTTCAATTCCATGCGAATCAAATGATTTAGCTTCAAATACTTGTGATATACATGATATAGCTTCAAATGCAGACGGAAAAAACGAGATAGCTTCAAATCCATACGAAAGACATGATTTAGCTTCAAGTCAGTGCGTTCTAGGAGGCTTAACATCAAAACCCATGCGAAACAAACGAGTTAGGTTCAAATCCATGCGAAACACATGATCTAGCTTCAAATAAATACGAAGTAGAAGGCTTAGCTTCAAATTCATGCGAAACGAAAGATTCAGCTTCAAATACTTGCGATATAAGTGATATAGCTTCAAATACAGGCGAAACGAACGAGTTAGCTTCAAATCCATGCGAAAAACATGATTTAGCTTCAAATCAAAGCGATGTATAAGGTTTAGCTTCAAATCCATGCGATACACATGATTTAGCTTCAAATCAATACGATGTAGTAGGTTCAGCTTCAAATCCATGCGATATAAGTGATATAGCTTCAAAAGCAGGAGGAAGAAACGAGTTAGCTTCAATTCCATGCGAAACAAATGATTTAGCTTCAAATCAATGCGAAGTAGATGGCTTAGCTTCAAATCCATGCGAAACAAATGGTTTAGCTACAAATACTTGTGATATACATTATTTAGCTACAACTGCATGCGAAACAAACGAGTTAGCTTCAAATCCATGCGATACACTAGATTTAGCTTCAAATCAATGAGATGTAGAAAGTTTAGCTTCAAATCAATGCGATGTAGAAGGTTTAGCTTCAAATCCATGCGAAACAAATGGTTTAGCTATAAATACTTGTGATATACATTATTTAGCTACAACTGCATGCGAAACAAACGAATTAGCTTCAAATCCATGCGATACACTAGATTTAGCTTCATATACTTGCGATATAAGTGATGTAGATACAACTGCAGGCGAGACGAACGAGTTAGCTTCAAATCCATGCGAAACACATGATTTAGCTGCAAATCAATGCGATGTATAAGGTTTAGCTTCAAATCCATGCGATACACATGATTTAGCTTCAAATCAATACGATGTAGTAGGTTCAGCTTCAAATCCATACGATATAAGTGATATAGCTTCAAAACCAGGAGGAACAAACGTGGTAGCTTCAATTCCATGCGAAACAGATGATTTAGCTGCAAATCAATACGAAGTAGAAGGTTTAGCTTCAAATCCATGCGAAACGAATGGTTTAGCTACAAATACATGTGAAATACATTATTTAGCTATAAGTGCATGCGAAACAAACGAGTTAGCTTCAAAACCATGCGATACACTAGATTTAGCATCACATCAATGCTATGTAGAAAGTTCAGCTGCAAATACATACGACACATATGATTTAGCTTCAAATACTTCCGATATAAATGATATAGCTTCAAAAGCTGGAGGAGCAAACGAGGTAGCTTCAATTCCATGCGATACAAATGATTTAGCTTCAAATCAATGCGAAGTAGATGGCTTAGCTTCAAATCCATGCGAAACAAATGGTGTAGCTACAAATACTTGTGATATACATTATTTAGCTACAACTGCATGCGAAACAAACGAGTTAGCCTCAATTCCATGCGAAACAAATGATTTAGCTTCAAATCAATACGAAGTAGAAGGTTTAGCTTCAAATCCATGCGAAACAAATCGTTTAGCTACAAATACTTGTGATATACATTATTTAGCTATAAGTGCATGCGAAACAAACGAGTTAGCTTCAAAGCCATGCGATACACTAGATTTAGCTTCACATCAATGCGATGTAGAAGGTTCAGCTTCAAATACATACGACACATTTGATTTAGCTTCAAATACTTCCGATATAAATGATATAGCTTCAAAATCTGGAGGAACAAACGAGGCAGCTTCAATTCCATGCGAAACACATGATTCAGCTGCAAATCAATGCGATGTAGAAGGTTTAGCTTCAAATCCATGCCAAACACATGATTTAGCTTCAAATCCTTGGGTTGTAGAAGGTTTAGCTTCAAATCCATGCGAAACATATTATTTAGCTGCAAATCAGTGCGAAGTAGAAGGCTCAGGTTCAAATCCATGCGATTCAAATGGTTCATCTTCAAATACTTGTGAAAGACATGATTTAGCTCCAACTGCAAGCGAAACAAACGAGTTAGCTTCAAATCCATGCGAAACACATGAATTAGCTTCAAATCAATACGAAGTAGAAGGCTTAGCTTTAAATTCATGCGAAACGAAAGATTCAGCTTCAAATACTTGGGATATAAGTGATATAGCTTCAAAAGCTGGAGGAACAAACGAGGTAGCTTCAGTTCCATGCGAAACAAATGATTTAGCTTCAAATCAATGCGATGTAGAAGGTTCAGCTTCAAATCAATAAGTGGTTGAAGGTTTCGCTTCAAATCAATAGATTGAAGAAGGTTTAGCTTCAAATCAATGTGATGTAGAAGGTTTAGCTTTAAATCCATGCGAAACAAATGGTTTAGCTTCAAATACTTCTGATATAAATGATATAGCTTCAAAAGCTGGAGGAACAAACGAGGAAGCTTCAATTCCAAGCGAAACAAATGATTTGGCTTCAAATCAATGCGATGTAGAAGGTTTAGCTTCAAATCAATAAGAGGTAGAAGGTTTAGCTTCAGATCAATAGAATGTAGAAGGTTTAGCTTCAAATCAATGCGATGTAGAAGGTTTAGCTTCAGATCCATGCGATACACATGATTTAGCTTCAAATCAATACGATGTAGTAGGTTCAGATCCTTCAAATCCATTCGATATAAGTGATATAGCTTCAAAAGCTGGAGGAACAAACGAGGTAGCTTCAATTCCATGCGAAACAAATGATTTAGCTTCAAATCAATGCGATATAGAAGGTTTAGCTTCAAATCCATGAAAATCAAATGATTTTGATTCAAATACTTGTGATACACATGATATAGCTTCAAATGCAGGCGGAAAAAACGAGTTAGCTTCAAATCATGCGAAAGACATGATTTACCTTCAAATCAATGCGATGTAGAAGGTTCAGCTTCAAATACATGCGTCACATATGATGTAGCTTCAAGAACTTCCGATATTAATGATATAGCTTCAAAAGCTGGAGGAACAAACGAGGTAGCTTCAATTCCATGCGAAACAAATGATTTAGCTTCAAATCAATGCGAAGTAGATGGCTTAGCTTCAAATCCATGCGAAACAAATGGTTTAGCTATAAATACTTGTGATATATATTATTTAGCTACAACTGCATGCGAAACGAACGAGGTAGCTTCAAATCCATGCGAAACACATGATTTAGTTTCAAATAAATGCGATGTAGAAGGTTTAGCTTCAATTGATTTAGCTTCAAACACTTGGGGTATAAGTGAAATAGCTTCAAATGCAGACTAATCAAACGAGTTAGCTTCAAATCCATGCGATACATATGATTCAGCTTCAAATACTAGCGATATAAGTGATGTAGATTCAACTGAAGGCGAAACGAACGAGTTAGCTTCAAATCCATGCGAAACACATGATTTAGCTGCAAATCAATGCGATGTAGAAGGTTTAGCTTCAAATCCATGCGATACACTAGATTTAGCATCAAATCAATGCGATGTAGAAGGTTCAGCTTCAAATACATACGGCACATATGATTTAGCTTCAAATACTTGCGATATAAGTGATATAGCTTCAAAAGCTGGAGGAACAAACGAGGTAGCTTCAATTCCATGCGAAACAAATGATTTAGCTTCAAATCAATGCGATATAGAAGGTTTAGCTTCAAATCCATGCAAATCAAATGATTTTGATTCAAATACTTGTGATACACATGATATAGCTTCAAATGCAGGCGGAAAAAACGAGTTAGCTTCAAATCCATGCGAAAGACATGATTTACCTTCAAATCAATGCGATGTAGAAGGTTCAGCTTCAAATACATGCGTCACATATGATGTAGCTTCAAGAACTTCCGATATTAATGATATAGCTTCAAAAGCTGGATGAACAAACGAGGTAGCTTCAATTCCATGCGAAACAAATGTTTTAGCTTGAGATCAATGCGAAGTAGATGGCTTAGCTTCAAATCCATGCGAAACGAACGAGGTAGCTTCAAATCCATGCGAAACACATGATTTAGCTGCAAATCAATGCGATATAGAAGGTTTAGCTTCAAATCCATGCAAATCAAATGATTTAGCTTCAAATACTTGTGATATACATGATATAGCTTCAAATGCAGGCGGAAAAAACGAGTTAGCTTCAAATCCATGCGAAAGATATGATTTAGCTTCAACTCAGTGCGTTCTAGGAGGCTTAGCATCAAAACCCATGCGAAACAAACGAGTTAACTTCAAATCCATGCGAAACACATGATTTAGCTTCAAATCAATGCGATGTAGAAGGTTTAGCTTCAAATCCATGCGAATCAAATGATTTAGCTTCAAATACTTGTGATATACATGATATAGCGTCAAATGCAGGCGGAAAAAACGAGTTAGCTTCAAATCCATGCGAAAGACATGATCTAGCTTCAAATCAATGCGTTCTAGGAGGCTTAGCATCAAAATCCATGCGAAACAAACGAGTTAGCTTCAAATCCATGCGAAACACATGATTTAGCTTCAAATCAATGCGATGTAGAAGGTTTAGCTTCAAATCCATGCGAAACAAATGATTTAGCTTCAAACACTTGGGGTATAAGTGATATAGCTTCAAATGCAGACTAATAAAACGAGTTAGCTTCAAATCCATGCGATACACATGATTCAGCTTCAAATACTTGCGATATAAGTGATGTAGATTCAAGTGCAGGCGAAACGAACGAGTTAGCTTCAATTCCATGCGAAACAAATGATTTAGCTTCAAATCAATGCGATGTATAAGGTTTAGCTTCAAATCCATGCGTAACACATGATTCAGCTGCAAATCAATGCGATGTAGAAGGTTTAGCTTCAAATCCATGCCAAACACATGATTTAGCTTCAAATCCATGGGTTGTAGAAGGTTTAGCTTCAAATCCATGCGAAACATATTATTTAGCTGCAAATCAGTGCGAAGTAGAAGGCTCAGGTTCAAATCCATGCGATTCAAATGGTTCATCTTCAAATACTTGTGAAAGACATGATTTAGCTCCAACTGCAAGCGAAACAAACGAGTTAGCTTCAAATCCATGCGAAACACATGAATTAGCTTCAAATCAATACGAAGTAGAAGGCTTAGCTTTAAATTCATGCGAAACGAAAGATTCAGCTTCAAATACTTGGGATATAAGTGATATAGCTTCAAAAGCTGGAGGAACAAACGAGGTAGCTTCAGTTCCATGCGAAACAAATGATTTAGCTTCAAATCAATGCGAAGTAGATGGCTTAGCTTCAAATCTATGCGAAACAAATGGTTTAGCTACAAATACTTGTGATATACATTATTTAGCTACAACTGCATGCGAAACAAACGAGTTAGCTTCAAATTCATGCGAAACATATGATTTAGCTTCAAATCAATGCGATATAGAAGGTTTAGCTTCAAATCCATGAAAATCAAATGATTTTGATTCAAATACTTGTGATACACATGATATAGCTTCAAATGCAAGCGGAAAAAACGAGTTAGCTTCAAATCCATGCGAAAGACATGATTTACCTTCAAATCAATGCGATGTAGAAGGTTCAGCTTCAAATACATGCGTCACATATGATGTAGCTTCAAGAACTTCCGATATTAATGATATAGCTTCAAAAGCTGGAGGAACAAACGAGGTAGCATCAATTCCATGCGAAACAAATGATTTAGCTTCAAATCAATACGAAGTAGATGGCTTAGCTTCAAATCCATGCGAAACAAATGGTTTAGATATAAATACTTGTGATATATATTATTTAGCTACAACTGCATGCGAAACGAACGAGTTAGCTTCAAATCCATGCGAAACACATGATTTAGTTTCAAATAAATGCGATGTAGAAGGTTTAGCTTCAATTGATTTAGCTTCAAACACTTGGGGTATAAGTGAAATAGCTTCAAATGCAGACTAATCAAACGAGTTAGCTTCAACTCCATGCGATACATATGATTCAGCTTCAAATACTAGCGATATAAGTGATGTAGATTCAACTGAAGGCGAAACGAACGAGTTAGCTTCAAATCCATGCGAAACACATGATTTAGCTGCAAATCAATGCGATGTAGAAGGTTTAGCTTCAAATCCATGCGATACACTAGATTTAGCTTCAAATCAATGCGATGTAGAAGGTTCAGCTTCAAATACATACGGCACATATGATTTAGCTTCAAATACTTGCGATATAAGTGATATAGCTTCAAAAGCTGGAGGAACAAACGAGGTAGCTTCAATTCCATGCGAAACAAATGATTTAGCTTCAAATCAATGCGATATAGAAGGTTTAGCTTCAAATCCATGCAAATCAAATGATTTTGATTCAAATACTTGTGATACACATGATATAGCTTCAAATGCAGGCGGAAAAAACGAGTTAGCTTCAAATCCATGCGAAACACATGATTTAGCTGCAAATCAATGCGATATAGAAGGTTTAGCTTCAAATCCATGCAAATCAAATGATTTAGCTTCAAATACTTGTGATATACATGATATAGCTTCAAATGCAGGCGGAAAAAACGAGTTAGCTTCAAATCCATGCGAAAGACATGATTTAGCTTCAACTCAGTGCGTTCTAGGAGGCTTAGCATCAAAACCCATGCGAAACAAACGAGTTAACTTCAATCCATGCGAAACACATGATTTAGCTTCAAATCAATGCGATGTAGAAGGTTCAGCTTCAAATACATACGACACATATGATTTAGCTTCAAATCAATGCGAAGTAGATGGCTTAGCTTCAAATCCATGCGAAACGAACGAGTTAGCTTCAAATCCATGCGAAACACATGATTTAGCTGCAAATCAATGCGATGTAGAAGGTTTAGCTTCAAATCCATGCGATACACTAGATTTAGCTTCAAATCAATGCGATGTAGAAGGTTCAGCTTCAAATACATACGACACATATGATTTACCTTCAAATACTTCCGATATAAATGATATAGCTTCAAAAGATGGAGGAACAAACGAGGTAGCTTCAATTCCATGCGAAACAAATGATTTGGCTTCAAATCAATGCGAAGTAGATGGCCTAGCTTCAAATCCATGCGAAACAAATGGTTTAGCTACAAATACTTGTGATATACATTATTTAGCTACAACTGCATGCGAAACAAACGAGTTAGCTTCGAATCCATGCGAAACACATGATTTAGCTTCAAATCAATGCGATGTAGAAGGTTTACTTTCAAATCCATGCGAAACAAATGATTTAGCTTGAAACACTTGGGATATAAGCGATATAGCTTCAAATGCAGACGAATCAAACGAGTTACCTTGAAAATCCATGCGATACACATGATTTAGCTTCAGTTCAATGCGAAGTAGAAGGATTAGCTTCAAATCCATGCGAATCAAATGATTTAGGTTGAGATACTTGCGACATAAGTGATCTAGTTTCAACTGCAGGGGAAACAAACGAGTTAGCTTCACATCGATGCAAAACACATGCTTCAGCTTCAAATCAATGCGATGTAGAAGGTTTAGCTTCAAATCCATGCGAAACAAATGGTTTAGCTATAAATACTTGTGATATACATTATTTAGCTACAACTGCATGCGAAACGAACGAGTTAGCTTCAAATCCATGCGAAACATATTATTTAGCTGCAAATCAGTGCGAAGTAGAAGGCTCAGGTTCAAATACATGCGATTCAAATGGCTCATCTTCAAATACTTGTGAAAGACATGATTTAGCTTCAACTGCAAGCGAAACAAACGAGTTAGCTTCAAATCCATGCGAAACACATGATTTAGCTTCAAATCAATGCGATGTAGAAGGTTTAGCTTCAAATCCATGCAAAACACGTGATCTAGCTTCCAATTAATGCGAAGTAGAAGGCTTAGCTTCAAATCCATGCGAAACAAATGGTTTAGCTTCAAATACTTGTGATATACGTTATTTAGATTTAACTGCATGCGCAACGAACTAGTTAGCTTCAAATCCATGCAAAACACATGATTTAGCTGCAAATCAATGCGATGTAGAAGGTTTAGCTTCAAATCCATGCGAAACGAATGATTGAGCTTCAAACACTTGGGGTATAAGTGATATAACTTCAAATGCAGACTAATCAAACGAGTTAGCTTCAAATCCGTGCGATACACATGATTCACCTTCAAATACTTGCGATATACGTGATGTAGATTCAACTGCAGGCGAAACAAACGAGTTAGCTTCAAATCCATGCGAAACACATGATTTAGCTGCAAATCAATGCGATGTAGAAGGTTTAGCTTCAAATCCATGCGATACACTAGATTTAGCTTCAATATCATGCGATATACACGATTTCGCTTCAAATTCGTGCGAAATAACGATTTTAAATAATTGATTTTGCTTCAAATTCATGCGAAATGAACAGTTTAGCTTCAGATTCATGCGAAATACACGAATCAGCTTCAAATTCACGCGAAACATACGATTTAGCTTCAATATCATGCGATATACACGATTTCGCTTCAAAATCGAGCGAAATAGCGTTTTTAAACAAACGATTTAGCTTCAAATTGATGCGAAATGAACAGTTTAGCTTCAGATTCATGCGAAATACACGAATCAGCTTTAAATCAACGCGAAACATACGATTTAGCTCCAATATCATGCGAAACACACGATTTCGCTTCAAATTCGTGCGAAATAGCGATTTTAAACAAACGATTTAGCTTCAAATTGATGCGAAATGAACAATTTAGCTTCAGATTCATGCGAAATAAAACGTATCAGCTTCAAATTTACGCGAAACATACGGTTTAGCTTGAATATCATGCGAACCACACGATTTCGCTTCAAATTCGTGCGAAATAACGATTTTAAATAATCGATTTCGCTTCAAATTCATGCGAAATGAACAGTTTAGCTTCAGATTCATGCGAAATACACGAATCAGCTTTAAATCAACGCGAAACATACGATTTAGCTTCAATATCATGCGATATACACGATTTCGCTTCAAATTCACG
>NW_027477504.1:0-68795 GCF_051020955.1 Megalopta genalis
TAGTCGACATAGCTTCATATCCATGCGAAACAAATGATTTAGCTTCACATACTAGCGATATAAATGATATAGCCTCAAATGCAGGCGAAACAAACGAGTTAGCTTCAAATCCAAGCGAAACACATGATTTACCTTCAAATTAATGAGAAGTAGAAGGCTTATCCTCAAAGCCATGCGACACAAATGATTCAGCTTCAAATACTTGCGATATAATTGATTTAGCTTCAAATGCAGGCGAAACAAACGAGTTAGCTTCAAATCTGTGCGAAACACATGATTTAGCTTCATATCAATGCGACGTAGAAGGCTTAGCTTCAAAACCATGCGACACAAATGGTTTAGCTTCAAATACTTGCGATACAATTGATATAGCTTCAAATGCATGCGAAACAAACGAGTTAGCTTCAAATCCAAGCGAAACACATGATTTAGTTCCAAATCAATGCGAAGTAGAAGGCTTAGCTTCAAATCCAAGCGAAACACATGATTTACCTTCAAATTAATGCGAAGTAGAAGGCTTATCCTCAAAGCCATGCGACACAAATGATTCAGCTTCAAATACTTGCGATATAATTGATTTAGCTTCAAATGCAGGCGAAACAAACGAGTTAGCTTCAAATCCAGGCGAAACACATGGTTTAGCTTCATATTCTTCCGAAACAAATGGTTTAGCTTCATATACTTGAGATATAAATGATATAGCTTCAAATGCAGGCGAAACAGACGAGTTAGCTTCAAATCCCAGCGAAACACATGGTTTAGTTTCAAATCAATGCGAAGTAGAAGGCTTAGCTACACATACATGAGAAACAAATGATTTAGCTTCAGATAATTGCGATATAATTGATAAAGCTTCAAATGCAGGCGAAACAAACGAGTTAGATTCAAATCCAAGCAAAACAGATGATTTAGTTTCAAATCAATGCGAAGTAGAAGGCTTAGCTTCAAATCCGTGCGACACAAATGATTTAGATTCAAATACTTGCGATAGAAGTGATATAGCTTCAATGCAGGCGAAACAAACGAGTTAGCTTCAAATCAAAGCGAAACACATGATTTAGTTCCAAATCAATTTGAAGTAGAAGGCTTAGCTTCAAATCCAAGCGAAACACATGATTTACCTTCAAATTAATGCAAAGTGGAAGGCTTGTACTCAAAGCCATGCGACACAAACGATTTAGCTTCAAATACATGCGATATAATTGATATAGTTTCAAATGCAGGCGAAACAAACGAGTTAGCTTCAAATCTGTGCGAAATACATGATTTAGCTTCAAATTCATGCGAAACACATGGTTTAGCTTCATATTCTTGCGAAACAAATGGTTTAGATTCAGATAATTGTGATAAACATGATTTAGCTTCAAATGCAGGCGAAACAAACGAGTTGCCTTCAAATCCAAGCTAAACACCTGATTTACCTTCTAATTAATGCAAAGTAGAAGGCTTATCTTCAAAGCCATGCGACACAAATGATTTAGCTTCAAATACTTGCGATATAATTGATATAGCTTCAAATGCAGGCGAAACAAACGAGTTAGCTTCAAATCTGTGCGAAACACATGATTTAGCTTCAAATTCATGCGAAACACATGGTTTAGCTTCATATTCTTGCGAAACAAATGGTTTAGATTCAGATACTTGTGATAAACATAATTTAGCTTCAAATGCAGGCGAAACAAACGAGTTAGTTTCACATCCATGCGAAACACATGATTTAGCTTCAAATCCATGCGAAACACATGATTTAGTTTCAAATCAATGCGAAGTAGTCGACATAGCTTCATATCCATGCGAAACAAATGATTTAGCTTCACATACTAGCGATATAAATGATATAGCCTCAAATGCATGCGAAACAAACGAGTTAGCTTCAAATCCAAGCGAAACACATGATTTACCTTCAAATTAATGCGAAGTAGAAGGCTTATCCTCAAAGCCATGCGACACAAATGATTCAGCTTCAAATACTTGCGATATAATTGATTTAGCTTCAAATGCAGGCGAAACAAACGAGTTAGCTTCAAATCCAGGCGAAACACATGGTTTAGCTTCATATTCTTCCGAAACAAATGGTTTAGCTTCATATACTTGCGATATAAATGATATAGCTTCAAATGCAGGCGAAACAGACGAGTTAGCTTCAAATCCCAGCGAAACACATGGTTTAGTTTCAAATCAATGCGAAGTAGAAGGCTTAGCTTCAAATCCGTGCGACACAAATGATTTAGATTCAAATACTTGCGATATAATTGATATAGCTTCAAATGCAGGCGAAACAAACGAGTTAGCTTCAAATCCAAGCGAAACACATGATTTACCTTCAAATTAATGAGAAGTAGAAGGCTTATCCTCAAAGCCATGCGACACAAATGATTCAGCTTCAAATACTTGCGATATAATTGATTTAGCTTCAAATGCAGGCGAAACAAACGAGTTAGCTTCAAATCTGTGCGAAACACATGATTTAGCTTCATATCAATGCGACGTAGAAGGCTTAGCTTCAAAACCATGCGACACAAATGGTTTAGCTTCAAATACTTGCGATACAATTGATATAGCTTCAAATGCATGCGAAACAAACGAGTTAGCTTCAAATCCAAGCGAAACACATGATTTAGTTCCAAATCAATGCGAAGTAGAAGGCTTAGCTTCAAATCCAAGCGAAACACATGATTTACCTTCAAATTAATGCGAAGTAGAAGGCTTATCCTCAAAGCCATGCGACACAAATGATTCAGCTTCAAATACTTGCGATATAATTGATTTAGCTTCAAATGCAGGCGAAACAAACGAGTTAGCTTCAAATCCAGGCGAAACACATGGTTTAGCTTCATATTCTTCCGAAACAAATGGTTTAGCTTCATATACTTGAGATATAAATGATATAGCTTCAAATGCAGGCGAAACAGACGAGTTAGCTTCAAATCCCAGCGAAACACATGGTTTAGTTTCAAATCAATGCGAAGTAGAAGGCTTAGCTACACATACATGAGAAACAAATGATTTAGCTTCAGATAATTGCGATATAATTGATAAAGCTTCAAATGCAGGCGAAACAAACGAGTTAGATTCAAATCCAAGCAAAACAGATGATTTAGTTTCAAATCAATGCGAAGTAGAAGGCTTAGCTTCAAATCCGTGCGACACAAATGATTTAGATTCAAATACTTGCGATAGAAGTGATATAGCTTCAATGCAGGCGAAACAAACGAGTTAGCTTCAAATCAAAGCGAAACACATGATTTAGTTCCAAATCAATTTGAAGTAGAAGGCTTAGCTTCAAATCCAAGCGAAACACATGATTTACCTTCAAATTAATGCAAAGTGGAAGGCTTGTACTCAAAGCCATGCGACACAAACGATTTAGCTTCAAATACATGCGATATAATTGATATAGTTTCAAATGCAGGCGAAACAAACGAGTTAGCTTCAAATCTGTGCGAAATACATGATTTAGCTTCAAATTCATGCGAAACACATGGTTTAGCTTCATATTCTTGCGAAACAAATGGTTTAGATTCAGATAATTGTGATAAACATGATTTAGCTTCAAATGCAGGCGAAACAAACGAGTTGCCTTCAAATCCAAGCTAAACACCTGATTTACCTTCTAATTAATGCAAAGTAGAAGGCTTATCTTCAAAGCCATGCGACACAAATGATTTAGCTTCAAATACTTGCGATATAATTGATATAGCTTCAAATGCAGGCGAAACAAACGAGTTAGCTTCAAATCTGTGCGAAACACATGATTTAGCTTCAAATTCATGCGAAACACATGGTTTAGCTTCATATTCTTGCGAAACAAATGGTTTAGATTCAGATACTTGTGATAAACATAATTTAGCTTCAAATGCAGGCGAAACAAACGAGTTAGTTTCACATCCATGCGAAACACATGATTTAGCTTCAAATCCATGCGAAACACATGATTTAGTTTCAAATCAATGCGAAGTAGTCGACATAGCTTCATATCCATGCGAAACAAATGATTTAGCTTCACATACTAGCGATATAAATGATATAGCCTCAAATGCATGCGAAACAAACGAGTTAGCTTCAAATCCAAGCGAAACACATGATTTACCTTCAAATTAATGCGAAGTAGAAGGCTTATCCTCAAAGCCATGCGACACAAATGATTCAGCTTCAAATACTTGCGATATAATTGATTTAGCTTCAAATGCAGGCGAAACAAACGAGTTAGCTTCAAATCCAGGCGAAACACATGGTTTAGCTTCATATTCTTCCGAAACAAATGGTTTAGCTTCATATACTTGCGATATAAATGATATAGCTTCAAATGCAGGCGAAACAGACGAGTTAGCTTCAAATCCCAGCGAAACACATGGTTTAGTTTCAAATCAATGCGAAGTAGAAGGCTTAGCTTCAAATCCGTGCGACACAAATGATTTAGATTCAAATACTTGCGATATAATTGATATAGCTTCAAATGCAGGCGAAACAAACGAGTTAGCTTCAAATCTGTGCGAAACACATGATTTAGCTTCAAATTCATGCGAAACACATGGTTTAGCTTCATATTCTTGCGAAACAAATGGTTTAGATTCAGATACTTGTGATAAACATAATTTAGCTTCAAATGCAGGCGAAACAAACGAGTTAGTTTCACATCCATGCGAAACACATGATTTAGCTTCAAATCCATGCGAAACACATGATTTAGTTTCAAATCAATGCGAAGTAGTCGACATAGCTTCATATCCATGCGAAACAAATGATTTAGCTTCACATACTAGCGATATAAATGATATAGCCTCAAATGCAGGCGAAACAAACGAGTTAGCTTCAAATCCAAGCGAAACACATGATTTACCTTCAAATTAATGCGAAGTAGAAGGCTTATCCTCAAAGCCATGCGACACAAATGATTCAGCTTCAAATACTTGCGATATAATTGATTTAGCTTCAAATGCAGGCGAAACAAACGAGTTAGCTTCAAATCCAGGCGAAACACATGGTTTAGCTTCATATTCTTCCGAAACAAATGGTTTAGCTTCATATACTTGCGATATAAATGATATAGCTTCAAATGCAGGCGAAACAGACGAGTTAGCTTCAAATCCCAGCGAAACACATGGTTTAGTTTCAAATCAATGCGAAGTAGAAGGCTTAGCTTCAAATCCGTGCGACACAAATGATTTAGATTCAAATACTTGCGATAAAAGTGATACAGCTTCAATGCAGGCGAAACAAACGAGTTACCTTCTAAGCCATGCGACACAAATGATTTAGCTTCAAATACTTGCGATATAATTGATACAGCATCAAATGCAGGCGAAACAAACGAGTTAGCTTCAAATCCAAGCGAAAAACATGATTTAGTGTCAAATCAATGCGAAGTAGAAGCCTTAGCTTCAACTCCATGCGAAACAAATGATTTAGCTTCACAGACTTGCGATATAAGTGATATTGCTTCAAATAAGGGCGAAACAAACGAGTTAGCTTCAAATCTGTGCGAAACACATGATTAAGCTTCAAATTCATGCGAAACACATGGTTTAGCTACATATTCTTGCGAAACAAATGGTTTAGCTTCATATATTTGCAATATAAATGATATAGCTTCAAATGCATGCGAAACAAACGAGTTAGCTTCAAATCCAAGCGAAACACATGATTTAGTTCCAAATCAATGCGAAGTAGAAGGCTTAGCTTGAAATCCATGCGACAAAAATGTTTTAGCTTCAAATACTTGCGATAGAAGTGATATAGCTTCAATGCAGGCGAAACAAACGAGTTAGCTTCAAAGCCATGCAACACAAATGATTTAGCTTCATATACTTGCGATATAAATGATATAGCTTCAAATGCAGGCGAAACAAACGAGTTAGCTTCAAATCCAAGCGAAACACATGGTTTAGTTTCAAATCAATGCGAAGTAGGAGGCTTATCCTCAAAGCCATGCGACACAAATGATTTAGCTTCAAATACTTGCGATATAACTGATATAGCTTCAAATGCAGGCGAAATAAACGAGTTAGCTTCAAATCTGTGCGAAACACATGATTTAGCTTCAAATCCATGCGAACCACATGATTTAGTTTCAAATCAATGTGAAGTAGAAGGCTTAGCTTCAAATCCATGCGAAACACATGATTTAGTTTCAAATCAATGCGAAGCAGAAGGCTTAGCTTCAAATCCATGCGAAACAAATGATTTAGTTTCACATACTTGCGATATAAATGATATAGCTTCAAATGCAGGCGAAACAAACGAGTTAGCTTCAAATCCAAGCGAAGCACGTGATTTACCTTCAAATTAATGCGAAGTAGAAGGCTTATCCTCAAAGCAATGCGACACAAATGATTTAGCTTCAAATACTTGCGATACAATTGATATAGCTTGAAATGCATGCGAAACAAACGAGTTAGCTTCAAATCCAAGCGAAACACATGGTTTAGTTTCAAATCAATGCGAAGTAGGAGGCTTATCCTCAAAGCCATGCGACACAAATGATTTAGCTTCAAATACTTGCGATATAACTGATATAGCTTCAAATGCAGGCGAAACAAACGAGTTAGCTTCAAATCTGTGCGAAATACATGATTTAGCTTCAAATTCATGCGAAACACATGGTTTAGCTTCATATTCTTGCGAAACAAATGGTTTAGATTCAGATAATTGTGATAAACATGATTTAGCTTCAAATGCAGGCGAAACAAACGAGTTGCCTTCAAATCCAAGCTAAACACCTGATTTACCTTCTAATTAATGCAAAGTAGAAGGCTTATCTTCAAAGCCATGCGACACAAATGATTTAGCTTCAAATACTTGCGATATAATTGATATAGCTTCAAATGCAGGCGAAACAAACGAGTTAGCTTCAAATCTGTGCGAAACACATGATTTAGCTTCAAATTCATGCGAAACACATGGTTTAGCTTCATATTCTTGCGAAACAAATGGTTTAGATTCAGATACTTGTGATAAACATAATTTAGCTTCAAATGCAGGCGAAACAAACGAGTTAGTTTCACATCCATGCGAAACACATGATTTAGCTTCAAATCCATGCGAAACACATGATTTAGTTTCAAATCAATGCGAAATAGTCGACATAGCTTCATATCCATGCGAAACAAATGATTTAGCTTCACATACTAGCGATATAAATGATATAGCCTCAAATGCATGCGAAACAAACGAGTTAGCTTCAAATCCAAGCGAAACACATGATTTACCTTCAAATTAATGCGAAGTAGAAGGCTTATCCTCAAAGCCATGCGACACAAATGATTCAGCTTCAAATACTTGCGATATAATTGATTTAGCTTCAAATGCAGGCGAAACAAACGAGTTAGCTTCAAATCCAGGCGAAACACATGGTTTAGCTTCATATTCTTCCGAAACAAATGGTTTAGCTTCATATACTTGCGATATAAATGATATAGCTTCAAATGCAGGCGAAACAGACGAGTTAGCTTCAAATCCCAGCGAAACACATGGTTTAGTTTCAAATCAATGCGAAGTAGAAGGCTTAGCTTCAAATCCGTGCGACACAAATGATTTAGATTCAAATACTTGCGATATAATTGATATAGCTTCAAATGCAGGCGAAACAAACGAGTTAGCTTCAAATCTGTGCGAAACACATGATTTAGCTTCAAATTCATGCGAAACACATGGTTTAGCTTCATATTCTTGCGAAACAAATGGTTTAGATTCAGATACTTGTGATAAACATAATTTAGCTTCAAATGCAGGCGAAACAAACGAGTTAGTTTCACATCCATGCGAAACACATGATTTAGCTTCAAATCCATGCGAAACACATGATTTAGTTTCAAATCAATGCGAAGTAGTCGACATAGCTTCATATCCATGCGAAACAAATGATTTAGCTTCACATACTAGCGATATAAATGATATAGCCTCAAATGCAGGCGAAACAAACGAGTTAGCTTCAAATCCAAGCGAAACACATGATTTACCTTCAAATTAATGAGAAGTAGAAGGCTTATCCTCAAAGCCATGCGACACAAATGATTCAGCTTCAAATACTTGCGATATAATTGATTTAGCTTCAAATGCAGGCGAAACAAACGAGTTAGCTTCAAATCTGTGCGAAACACATGATTTAGCTTCATATCAATGCGACGTAGAAGGCTTAGCTTCAAAACCATGCGACACAAATGGTTTAGCTTCAAATACTTGCGATACAATTGATATAGCTTCAAATGCATGCGAAACAAACGAGTTAGCTTCAAATCCAAGCGAAACACATGATTTAGTTCCAAATCAATGCGAAGTAGAAGGCTTAGCTTCAAATCCAAGCGAAATACATGATTTACCTTCAAATTAATGCGAAGTAGAAGGCTTATCCTCAAAGCCATGCGACACAAATGATTCAGCTTCAAATACTTGCGATATAATTGATTTAGCTTCAAATGCAGGCGAAACAAACGAGTTAGCTTCAAATCCAGGCGAAACACATGGTTTAGCTTCATATTCTTCCGAAACAAATGGTTTAGCTTCATATACTTGAGATATAAATGATATAGCTTCAAATGCAGGCGAAACAGACGAGTTAGCTTCAAATCCCAGCGAAACACATGGTTTAGTTTCAAATCAATGCGAAGTAGAAGGCTTAGCTACACATACATGAGAAACAAATGATTTAGCTTCAGATAATTGCGATATAATTGATAAAGCTTCAAATGCAGGCGAAACAAACGAGTTAGATTCAAATCCAAGCAAAACAGATGATTTAGTTTCAAATCAATGCGAAGTAGAAGGCTTAGCTTCAAATCCGTGCGACACAAATGATTTAGATTCAAATACTTGCGATAGAAGTGATATAGCTTCAATGCAGGCGAAACAAACGAGTTAGCTTCAAATCAAAGCGAAACACATGATTTAGTTCCAAATCAATTTGAAGTAGAAGGCTTAGCTTCAAATCCAAGCGAAACACATGATTTACCTTCAAATTAATGCAAAGTGGAAGGCTTGTACTCAAAGCCATGCGACACAAACGATTTAGCTTCAAATACATGCGATATAATTGATATAGTTTCAAATGCAGGCGAAACAAACGAGTTAGCTTCAAATCTGTGCGAAATACATGATTTAGCTTCAAATTCATGCGAAACACATGGTTTAGCTTCATATTCTTGCGAAACAAATGGTTTAGATTCAGATAATTGTGATAAACATGATTTAGCTTCAAATGCAGGCGAAACAAACGAGTTGCCTTCAAATCCAAGCTAAACACCTGATTTACCTTCTAATTAATGCAAAGTAGAAGGCTTATCTTCAAAGCCATGCGACACAAATGATTTAGCTTCAAATACTTGCGATATAATTGATATAGCTTCAAATGCAGGCGAAACAAACGAGTTAGCTTCAAATCTGTGCGAAACACATGATTTAGCTTCAAATTCATGCGAAACACATGGTTTAGCTTCATATTCTTGCGAAACAAATGGTTTAGATTCAGATACTTGTGATAAACATAATTTAGCTTCAAATGCAGGCGAAACAAACGAGTTAGTTTCACATCCATGCGAAACACATGATTTAGCTTCAAATCCATGCGAAACACATGATTTAGTTTCAAATCAATGCGAAGTAGACGACATAGCTTCATATCCATGCGAAACAAATGATTTAGCTTCACATACTAGCGATATAAATGATATAGCCTCAAATGCATGCGAAACAAACGAGTTAGCTTCAAATCCAAGCGAAACACATGATTTACCTTCAAATTAATGCGAAGTAGAAGGCTTATCCTCAAAGCCATGCGACACAAATGATTCAGCTTCAAATACTTGCGATATAATTGATTTAGCTTCAAATGCAGGCGAAACAAACGAGTTAGCTTCAAATCCAGGCGAAACACATGGTTTAGCTTCATATTCTTCCGAAACAAATGGTTTAGCTTCATATACTTGCGATATAAATGATATAGCTTCAAATGCAGGCGAAACAGACGAGTTAGCTTCAAATCCCAGCGAAACACATGGTTTAGTTTCAAATCAATGCGAAGTAGAAGGCTTAGCTTCAAATCCGTGCGACACAAATGATTTAGATTCAAATACTTGCGATATAATTGATATAGCTTCAAATGCAGGCGAAACAAACGAGTTAGCTTCAAATCTGTGCGAAACACATGATTTAGCTTCAAATTCATGCGAAACACATGGTTTAGCTTCATATTCTTGCGAAACAAATGGTTTAGATTCAGATACTTGTGATAAACATAATTTAGCTTCAAATGCAGGCGAAACAAACGAGTTAATTTCACATCCATGCGAAACACATGATTTAGCTTCAAATCCATGCGAAACACATGATTTAGTTTCAAATCAATGCGAAGTAGTCGACATAGCTTCATATCCATGCGAAACAAATGATTTAGCTTCACATACTAGCGATATAAATGATATAGCCTCAAATGCAGGCGAAACAAACGAGTTAGCTTCAAATCCAAGCGAAACACATGATTTACCTTCAAATTAATGCGAAGTAGAAGGCTTATCCTCAAAGCCATGCGACACAAATGATTCAGCTTCAAATACTTGCGATATAATTGATTTAGCTTCAAATGCAGGCGAAACAAACGAGTTAGCTTCAAATCCAGGCGAAACACATGGTTTAGCTTCATATTCTTCCGAAACAAATGGTTTAGCTTCATATACTTGCGATATAAATGATATAGCTTCAAATGCAGGCGAAACAGACGAGTTAGCTTCAAATCCCAGCGAAACACATGGTTTAGTTTCAAATCAATGCGAAGTAGAAGGCTTAGCTTCAAATCCGTGCGACACAAATGATTTAGATTCAAATACTTGCGATAGAAGTGATATAGCTTCAATGCAGGCGAAACAAACGAGTTACCTTCTAAGCCATGCGACACAAATGATTTAGCTTCAAATACTTGCGATATAATTGATACAGCATCAAATGCAGGCGAAACAAACGAGTTAGCTTCAAATCCAAGCGAAAAACATGATTTAGTGTCAAATCAATGCGAAGTAGAAGCCTTAGCTTCAACTCCATGCGAAACAAATGATTTAGCTTCACAGACTTGCGATATAAGTGATATTGCTTCAAATAAGGGCGAAACAAACGAGTTAGCTTCAAATCTGTGCGAAACACATGATTAAGCTTCAAATTCATGCGAAACACATGGTTTAGCTACATATTCTTGCGAAACAAATGGTTTAGCTTCATATATTTGCAATATAAATGATATAGCTTCAAATGCATGCGAAACAAACGAGTTAGCTTCAAATCCAAGCGAAACACATGATTTAGTTCCAAATCAATGCGAAGTAGAAGGCTTAGCTTGAAATCCATGCGACAAAAATGTTTTAGCTTCAAATACTTGCGATAGAAGTGATATAGCTTCAATGCAGGCGAAACAAACGAGTTAGCTTCAAAGCCATGCAACACAAATGATTTAGCTTCATATACTTGCGATATAAATGATATAGCTTCAAATGCAGGCGAAACAAACGAGTTAGCTTCAAATCCAAGCGAAACACATGGTTTAGTTTCAAATCAATGCGAAGTAGGAGGCTTATCCTCAAAGCCATGCGACACAAATGATTTAGCTTCAAATACTTGCGATATAACTGATATAGCTTCAAATGCAGGCGAAATAAACGAGTTAGCTTCAAATCTGTGCGAAACACATGATTTAGCTTCAAATCCATGCGAACCACATGATTTAGTTTCAAATCAATGTGAAGTAGAAGGCTTAGCTTCAAATCCATGCGAAACACATGATTTAGTTTCAAATCAATGCGAAGCAGAAGGCTTAGCTTCAAATCCATGCGAAACAAATGATTTAGTTTCACATACTTGCGATATAAATGATATAGCTTCAAATGCAGGCGAAACAAACGAGTTAGCTTCAAATCCAAGCGAAGCACGTGATTTACCTTCAAATTAATGCGAAGTAGAAGGCTTATCCTCAAAGCAATGCGACACAAATGATTTAGCTTCAAATACTTGCGATACAATTGATATAGCTTGAAATGCATGCGAAACAAACGAGTTAGCTTCAAATCCAAGCGAAACACATGATTTAGTTCCAAATCAATGCGAAGTAGAAGGTTTAGCTTCAAATCCAAGCGAAACACATGATTTTCCTTCAAATTAATGCGATGTAGAAGGCTTATTCTGAAAGCCATGCGACACAAATGATTTAGCTTCAAATACTTGCGATATAATTGATATAGCATCAAATGCAGGCGAAACAAATGAGTTAGCTTCAAATCTGTGCGAAACACATGATTTAGCTTCAAATCAATGCGAAGTAGAAGGCTTAGCTTCAAAGCCATGCGACACAAATTGTTTAGCTTCAAATACTTGCGATACAATTGATATAGCTTCAAATGCATGCGAAACAAACGAGTTAGCTTCAAATCCAAGCGAAACACATGATTTAGTTCCAAATCAATGCGAAGTAGAAGGCTTAGCTTCAAATCCAAGCGAAACACATGATTTACCTTCAAATTAATGCGAAGTAGAAGGCTTATCCTTACCTGTGTCGCATCGGTCGGGAAGCGACGACGGTGTGCCACCACTGTGGCGCGGAGGAGGACTCGGCGCAGCATACACTGGAGGTGTGCCCCGCCTTTTCAGTGCTGCGCCGAGTCCTAACTAGGGAAGTTGGTGGCGACCTCGCTCTCTCCAGCTTAGTTGGGGCCATGCTGGAGAGCCCGACAAAATGGGCGGCAGCCATAGCCTTCTGCGAACAGGTAATGTTGCAGAAGGAGGCTGCCGAGCGGGGTCGCCGTGAGCGGGGGGTGCGGCGTGTGCGCCCACGCCTAGAGCCCCCCCCGAGTAGCTGATACTAGGCGGGCGGCGGGTGTACCGGACCATGCCGGTTTAATTGCCCGCCGCCCGCCAACCGAGGATGCCCTATTTTAAAGTGGGGGCGACAAAACCGACGCCCCCGACGGCCGCTGGCGCGGCCGTCGTGAAGAGGCGGTGTGGGGTGCGGTCCCCCGCACCGCCGAATCAAGATGATTCATGGGGGGGGAGGATTAATCTCCCCCCGGGACGCGGCCGGCCACCGCTCCATCCTGGTGGCCGGCCAGGCGAGGGGGAGCTGCGGTCGTGTTCTTGAAGAGTTCCCGTGGCTCCCCCGTTAATCGCCAGCGCCCTAGGCCGCCGTGGGGGTTTTAGCGGGTCGAACCCCGCACTACCCCCCCACCGCCCTTCGGGCGGAGCGGGGGTGTCTGACCTGCAGATTTCCCCCACGTTAAAAAAAATAAAAAAAAAAAAAAAAAAAAAAAAAAAAAGTAGAAGGCTTATCCTCAAAGCAATGCGACACAAATGATTTAGCTTCAAATACTTGCGATACAATTGATATAGCTTGAAATGCATGCGAAACAAACGAGTTAGCTTCAAATCCAAGCGAAACACATGATTTAGTTCCAAATCAATGCAAAGTAGAAGGTTTAGCTTCAAATCCAAGCGAAACACATGATTTTCCTTCAAATTAATGCGAAGTAGAAGGCTTATTCTCAAAGCCATGCGACACAAATGATTTAGCTACAAATACTTGCGATATAATTGATATAGCATCAAATGCAGGCGAAACAAATGAGTTAGCTTCAAATCTGTGCGAAACACATGATTTAGCTTCAAATCCATGCGAACCACATGATTTAGTTTCAAATCAATGTGAAGTAGAAGGCTTAGCTTCAAATCCATGCGAAACACATGATTTAGTTTCAAATCAATGCGAAGCAGAAGGCTTAGCTTCAAATCCATGCGAAACAAATGATTTAGTTTCACATACTTGCGATATAAATGATATAGCTTCAAATGCAGGCGAAACAAACGAGTTAGCTTCAAATCCAAGCGAAGCACGTGATTTACCTTCAAATTAATGCGAAGTAGAAGGCTTATCCTCAAAGCAATGCGACACAAATGATTTAGCTTCAAATACTTGCGATACAATTGATATAGCTTGAAATGCATGCGAAACAAACGAGTTAGCTTCAAATCCAAGCGAAACACATGATTTAGTTCCAAATCAATGCGAAGTAGAAGGTTTAGCTTCAAATCCAAGCGAAACACATGATTTTCCTTCAAATTAATGCGAAGTAGAAGGCTTATTCTGAAAGCCATGCGACACAAATGATTTAGCTTCAAATACTTGCGATATAATTGATATAGCATCAAATGCAGGCGAAACAAATGAGTTAGCTTCAAATCTGTGCGAAACACATGATTTAGCTTCAAATCAATGCGAAGTAGAAGACTTAGCTTCAAAGCCATGCGACACAAATTGTTTAGCTTCAAATACTTGCGATACAATTGATATAGCTTCAAATGCATGCGAAACAAACGAGTTAGCTTCAAATCCAAGCGAAACACATGATTTAGTTCCAAATCAATGCGAAGTAGAAGGCTTAGCTTCAAATCCAAGCGAAACACATGATTTACCTTCAAATTAATGCGAAGTAGAAGGCTTATCCTCAAAGCCATGCGACACAAATGATTCAGCTTCAAATACTTGCGATATAATTGATTTAGCTTCAAATCCATGCGAAACACATGATTTAGCTTCAAATCCAAGCGAAACACATGGTTTAGCTTCATATTCTTGCGAAACAAATGGTTTAGCTTCATATACTTGTGATAAACATGATTTAGCTTCAACCGCATGCGAAACAAACGAGTTAGCATTAAAACCAAGCGAGACACGTGATTTAGCTTCAAATCAATGCGAAGTAGATGGCTTAGCTTCATATCCATACGAAACAAATGACATAGCTTCAAATACTTGCGAATAAAAGTGATACAGCTTCAAATGAATGCGAAACAAACGAGGTAGCTTCAAATCCGTGCGAAACAAATGATTTTTCTTCATATACTTGCGATACAAGTGAACTAGGTTCAATTGTAGCGAAACAAACCAGATAGCTTCAATTCCATGCGAACCACATGATTTAGCTTAAAATTCATGCGAAACAGATTATTTAGCTTCAAATACTTGCGATATAAACGATATACCTTCAAATGCAGGCAAAACAAACGAGTTAGCTCAAATCCATACGAAACACATGATTCACCTTCAAATTAATGCAAAGTAGAAGGTTTATCTTCAAAGCCATGCGACACAAATAACTTAGCTTCAAATACTTGTTATATAATTGATATAGCTTCAAATGCAGGCGAAACAAACGAGTTAGCATCAAATCCATGCGAAACACATGATTTAGCTAAAACTCAATGCAAAGTAGAAGGCGTAGCTTCAAATCCATGCGGAACAAATGATTTAGCTTCAAATACTTGCGATATAAGTGATATAGATTCAACTGCAGGCGAAACAAACGAGGTACATTCAAATCCATGCGAAACAAATGATATTTCTTCAAATACTTGCGAAACAAATGATTTTTCTTCAAATACTTGCGATACAAGTGAACTAGCTTCAAATGCAGGCGAAACAAACCAGGTAGCTTCAATTCCATGCGAAACACATGATTTAGCTTAAAATTCATGCGAAACAGATTATTTAGCTTCACATACTTGCGATTAAATGATATAGCTTCAAATGCAGGCGAAACAAACGAGTTAGCTTCAAATCCATGCGGAACACATGATTTAGCTTCAAATCAATGCGAAGCACATGGTTTAGCTTCATATGCTTGCGAAACAAGTGGCTTAGCTTCAGATACTTGTGATAAATATGACTTAGCTTCAACTGCATGCGAAACAAACGAGTTAGTTTAAAATCCAAGAGAATCACACGATTTAGCTTCAAATCAATGCGAAGTAGAAGACTTAGCTACAAATCGATGCCATACGAATGATTTACCTTCAAATACCTGCGATAGAAGTGATATAGCTTCAAATGCAGGCGAAACAAACGAGTTAGCTTCAAGTCTATGCGAAAGACATGATTTAGCTTCAAATTCATGCGAAACACTTGGTTTAGCTTCATATTCTTTCGAAACAAATGGTTTAGATTCAGATACTTGTGATAAACATGATATAGCTTCAAATGCAGGCGAAACAAACGAATTAGTTTCAAATCCATGCGAAACACATTATTTAGCTTCAAATCCAAGCGAAACACATGGTTTAACTTCATATTCTTGCGAAACAAATGGTTTAGCTTCATATACTTGTGATAAACATGATTTAGCTTCAACCGCCTGCGAAACAAACGAGTTAGCATTAAAACCAAGCGAGACACATGATTTAGCTTCAAGTCAATGCGAAGTAGATGGCTTAGCTTCATATCCATGCGAAACAAATGACTTAGCTTCAAATACTTGCGAATATAAGTGATACAGCTTCAAATGCATGCGAACCAAACGAGTTAGCATCAAATCCATGCGAAACACATGATTTAGCTAAAACTCAATGCAAAGTAGAAGGCGTAGCTTCAAATCCATGCGGAACAAATGATTTAGCTTCAAATACTTGCGATATAAGTGATATAGATTCAACTGCAGGCGAAACAAACGAGGTACATTCAAATCCATGCGAAACAAATGATATTTCTTCAAATACTTGCGAAACAAATGATTTTTCTTCAAATACTTGCGATACAAGTGAACTAGCTTCAAATGCAGGCGAAACAAACCAGGTAGCTTCAATTCCATGCGAAACACATGATTTTGCTTAAAATTCATGCGAAACAGATTATTTAGCTTCACATACTTGCGATTAAATGATATAGCTTCAAATGCAGGCGAAACAAACGAGTTAGCTTCAAATCCATGCTTAATACATGATTTAGCTTCAAATCAATGCGAAGCACATGGTTTAGAATCATATGCTTGCGAAACAAGTGGTTTAGCTACAGATACTTGTGATAAACATGATTTAGCTTCAACTGCATGCGAAACAAACGAGTTAGTTTAAAATCCAAAAGAAACACACGATTTAGCTTCAAATCAATGCTAATTAGAAGACTTAGCTTCAAATCGATGCCATACGAATGATTTAGCTTCAAATACCTGCGATAGAAGTGATATAGCTTCAAATGCAGGCGAAACAAACGAGTTAGTTTCAAATCCATGCGAAACACATTATTTAGCTTCAAATCCAAGCGAAACACATGGTTTATCTTCATATTCTTGCGAAACAAATGGTTTAGCTTCATATACTTGCGATACAAGTGATCTAGCTTCAAATGCAGGCGAAACAAACCAGGTAGCTTCAATTCCATGCGAAACACACGATTTAGCTTAAAATTCATACGAAACAAATGATTTAGCTTCAAATACTTGCGATATAAACGATATACCTTCAAATGTAGGTAAAACAAACGAGTTAGCTTCAAATCCATGCGGAACACATGATTTAGCTTCAAATCAATGCGAAGCACATGGTTTAGCTTCATATGCTTGCGAAACAAGTGGCTTAGCTTCAGATACTTGTGATAAATATAATTTAGCTTCAACTGCATGCGAAACAAACGAGTTAGTTTAAAATCCAAGAGAATCACACGATTTAGCTTCAAATCAATGCGAAGTAGAAGACTTAGCTTCAAATCGATGCCATACGAATGATTTAGCTTCAAATACCTGCGATAGAAGTGATATAGCTTCAAATGCAGGCGAAACAAACGAGTTAGCTTCAAATCCAAGCGAAAGACATGATTTAGCTTCAAATTCATACGAAACACGTGGTTTAGCTTCATATTCTTGCGAAACAAATGGTTTAGATTCAGATACTTGTGATAAACATGATTTAGCTTCAACCGCCTGCGAAACAAACGAGTTAGCATTAAAACCAAGAGAGACACATGATTTAGCTTCAAGTCAATGCGAAGCAGATGGCTTAGCTTCATATCCATGCGAAACAAATGACTTAGCTTCAAATACTTGCGAATATAAGTGATACAGCTTCAAATGAATGCGAAACAAACGAGGTAGCTTCAAATCCATGCGAAACAAATGATTTACCTTCAAATTAATGCAAAGTAGGAGGCTTATCTTCAAATCCATGCGAAACACATGATTTAGCTTCAAATCCAAGCGAAACACATGGTTTAGCTTCATATACTTGTGATAAACATGATTTAGCTTCAACCGCATGCGAAACAAACGAGTTAGCATTAAAACCAAGCGAGACACGTGATTTAGCTTCAAATCAATGCGAAGTAGATGGCTTAGCTTCATATCCATACGAAACAAATGACATAGCTTCAAATACTTGCGAATATATGTGATACAGCTTCAAATGAATGCGAAACAAACGAGGTAGCTTCAAATCCATGCGAAACAAATGATTTTTCTTCATATACTTGCGATACAAGTGAACTAGCTTCAATTGCAGCGAAACAAACCAGATAGCTTCAATTCCATGCGAAACACATGATTTAGTTTAAAATTCATGCGAAACAGATTATTTAGCTTCAAATACTTGCGATATAAACGATATACCTTCAAATGCAGGCAAAACAAACGAGTTAGCTCAAATCCATACGAAACACATGATTTACCTTCAAATTAATGCAAAGTAGAAGGTTTATCTTCAATGCCATGCGACACAAATGACTTAGCTTCAAATACTTGTTATATAATTGATATACAAGTGAACTAGCTTCAAATGCAGGCGAAACAAACCAGGTAGCTTCAATTCCATGCGAAACACATGATTTAGCTTAAAATTCATGCGAAACAAATGATTTAGCTTCAAATACTTGCGATATAAACGATATACCTTCAAATGTAGGTAAAACAAACGAGTTAGCTTCAAATCCATGCGGAACACATGATTTAGCTTCAAATCAATGCGAAGCACATGGTTTAGCTTCATATGCTTGCGAAACAAGTGGCTTAGCTTCAGATACTTGTGATAAATATGATTTAGCTTCAACTGCATGCGAAACAAACGAGTTAGTTTAAAATCCAAGAGAATCACACGATTTAGCTTCAAATGAATGCGAAGTAGAAGACTTAGCTTCAAATCGATGCCATACGAATGATTTAGCTTCAAATACCTGCGATAGAAGTGATATAGCTTCAAATGCAGGCGAAACAAACGAGTTAGCTTCAAATCCAAGCGAAAGACATGATTTAGCTTCAAATTCATACGAAACACGTGGTTTAGCTTCATATTCTTGCGAAACAAATGGTTTAGCTTCATATACTTGTGATAAACATGATTTGGCTTCAACCGCCTGCGAAACAAACGAGTTAGCATTAAAACCAAGCGAGACACATGATTTAGCTTCAAGTCAATGCGAAGCAGATGGCTTAGCTTCATATCCATGCGAAACAAATGACTTAGCTACAAATACTTGCGAATATAAGTGATACAGCTTCAAATGAATGCGAAACAAACGAGGTAGCTTCAAATCCATGCGAAACAAATGATTTACCTTCAAATTAATGCAAAGTAGGAGGCTTATCTTCAAATCCATGCGAAACACATGATTTAGCTTCAAATCCAAGCGAAACACATGGTTTAGCTTCATATTCTTGCGAAACAAATGGTTTAGCTTCATATACTTGCGATACAAGTGATCTAGCTTCAAATGCAGGCGAAACAAACCAGGTAGCTTCAATTCCATGCGAAACACATGATTTAGCTTAAAATTCATACGAAACAAATGATTTAGCTTCAAATACTTGCGATATAAACGATATACCTTCAAATGTAGGTAAAACAAACTAGTTAGCTTCAAATCCATGCGGAACGCATGATTTAGCTTCAAATCAATGCGAAGCACATGGTTTAGCTTCATATGCTTGCGAAACAAGTGGCTTAGCTTCAGATACTTGTGATAAATATGATTTAGCTTCAACTGCATGCGAAACAAACGAGTTAGTTTAAAATCCAAGAGAATCACACGATTTAGCTTCAAATCAATGCGAAGTAGAAGACTTAGCTTCAAATCGATGCCATACGAATGATTTAGCTTCAAATACATGCGATATAAGTGATATAGATTCAACTGCAGGCGAAACAAACGAGGTAGATTCAAATCCATGCGAAACAAATGATATTTCTTCAAATACTTGCGAAACAAATGATTTTTCTTCAAATACTTGCGATACAAGTGAACTAGCTTCAAATGCAGGCGAAACAAACCAGGTAGCTTCAATTCCATGCGAAACACATGATTTAGCTTAAAATTCATGCGAAACAATTGATTTAGCTTCAAATTAATGCAAAGTAGATGGCTTATCTTCAAAGCCATGCGACACAAATGATTTAGCTTCAAATACTTGCGTTATAATTGATACAGCTTCAAATGCAGGCGAAACAATCGAGTTAGCTTCAAATCCATGCGAAACACATGATTTAGCTTCAAATCCAAGCGAAACACATGATTTAGCTTAAAATCCATACGAAACAAATGATTTAGCTTGAAATACTTGCGATGTAAACGGTATACCTTCAAATGTAGGCAAAACAAACGAGTTAGCTTCAAATCCAGGCGGAACACATGATTTAGCTTCAAATCAATGCGAAGCACATGGTTTAGCTTCATATGCTTGCGAAACAAGTGGCTTAGCTTCAGATACTTGTGATAAACATGATTTAGCTTCAACTGCATGCGAAACAAACGAGTTAGTTTAAAATCCAAGAGAAAAACACGATTTAGCTTCAAATCAATGCGAAGTAGAAGGCTTAGCTTCAAATCGATGCCATACGAATGATTTAGCTTCAAATACCTGCGATAGAAGTGATATAGCTTCAAATGCAGGCGAAACAAACGAGTTAGTTTCAAGTCTATGCGAAAGACATGATTTAGCTTCAAATTCATGCGAAACACGTGGTTTAGCTTCATATTCTTGCGAAACAAATGGTTTAGATTCAGATACTTGTGATAAACATGATTTAGCTTCAAATGCAGACGAAACAAGCGAATTAGTTTCAAATCCATGCGAGACACATGATTTAGCTTCAAATCCAAGCGAAACACATGGTTTAGCTTCAAATACTTGCGATATAAGTGATATAGATTCAACTGCAGGCGAAACAAACGAGGTACATTCAAATCCATGCGAAACAAATGATATTTCTTCAAATACTTGCGAAACAAATGATTTTTCTTCAAATACTTGCGATACAAGTGAACTAGCTTCAAATGCAGGCGAAACAAACCAGGTAGCTTCAATTCCATGCGAAACACATGATTTTGCTTAAAATTCATGCGAAACAGATTATTTAGCTTCACATACTTGCGATTAAATGATATAGCTTCAAATGCAGGCGAAACAAACGAGTTAGCTTCAAATCCATGCTTAATACATGATTTAGCTTCAAATCAATGCGAAGCACATGGTTTAGAATCATATGCTTGCGAAACAAGTGGTTTAGCTACAGATACTTGTGATAAACATGATTTAGCTTGAACTGCATGCGAAACAAACGAGTTAGTTTAAAATCCAAAAGAAACACACGATTTAGCTTCAAATCAATGCTAATTAGAAGACTTAGCTTCAAATCGATGCCATACGAATGATTTAGCTTCAAATACCTGCGATAGAAGTGATATAGCTTCAAATGCAGGCGAAACAAACGAGTTAGTTTCAAATCCATGCGAAACACATTATTTAGCTTCAAATCCAAGCGAAACACATGGTTTATCTTCATATTCTTGCGAAACAAATGGTTTAGCTTCATATACTTGCGATACAAGTGATCTAGCTTCAAATGCAGGCGAAACAAACCAGGTAGCTTCAATTCCATGCGAAAGACACGATTTAGCTTAAAATTCATACGAAACAAATGATTTAGCTTCAAATACTTGCGATATAAACGATATACCTTCAAATGTAGGTAAAACAAACGAGTTAGCTTCAAATCCATGCGGAACACATGATTTAGCTTCAAATCAATGCGAAGCACATGGTTTAGCTTCATATGCTTGCGAAACAAGTGGCTTAGCTTCAGATACTTGTGATAAATATAATTTAGCTTCAACTGCATGCGAAACAAACGAGTTAGTTTAAAATCCAAGAGAATCACACGATTTAGCTTCAAATCAATGCGAAGTTGAAGACTTAGCTTCAAATCGATGCCATACGAATGATTTAGCTTCAAATACCTGCGATAGAAGTGATATAGCTTCAAATGCAGGCGAAACAAACGAGTTAGCTTCAAATCCAAGCGAAAGACATGATTTAGCTTCAAATTCATACGAAACACGTGGTTTAGCTTCATATTCTTGCGAAACAAATGGTTTAGATTCAGATACTTGTGATAAACATGATTTAGCTTCAACCGCCTGCGAAACAAACGAGTTAGCATTAAAACCAAGAGAGACACATGATTTAGCTTCAAGTCAATGCGAAGCAGATGGCTTAGCTTCATATCCATGCGAAACAAATGACTTAGCTTCAAATACTTGCGAATATAAGTGATACAGCTTCAAATGAATGCGAAACAAACGAGGTAGCTTCAAATCCATGCGAAACAAATGATTTACCTTCAAATTAATGCAAAGTAGGAGGCTTATCTTCAAATCCATGCGAAACACATGATTTAGCTTCAAATCCAAGCGAAACACATGGTTTAGCTTCATATACTTGTGATAAACATGATTTAGCTTCAACCGCATGCGAAACAAACGAGTTAGCATTAAAACCAAGCGAGACACGTGATTTAGCTTCAAATCAATGCGAAGTAGATGGCTTAGCTTCATATCCATACGAAACAAATGACATAGCTTCAAATACTTGCGAATATATGTGATACAGCTTCAAATGAATGCGAAACAAACGAGGTAGCTTCAAATCCATGCGAAACAAATGATTTTTCTTCATATACTTGCGATACAAGTGAACTAGCTTCAATTGCAGCGAAACAAACCAGATAGCTTCAATTCCATGCGAAACACATGATTTAGTTTAAAATTCATGCGAAACAGATTATTTAGCTTCAAATACTTGCGATATAAACGATATACCTTCAAATGCAGGCAAAACAAACGAGTTAGCTCAAATCCATACGAAACACATGATTTACCTTCAAATTAATGCAAAGTAGAAGGTTTATCTTCAATGCCATGCGACACAAATGACTTAGCTTCAAATACTTGTTATATAATTGATATACAAGTGAACTAGCTTCAAATGCAGGCGAAACAAACCAGGTAGCTTCAATTCCATGCGAAACACATGATTTAGCTTAAAATTCATGCGAAACAAATGATTTAGCTTCAAATACTTGCGATATAAACGATATACCTTCAAATGTAGGTAAAACAAACGAGTTAGCTTCAAATCCATGCGGAACACATGATTTAGCTTCAAATCAATGCGAAGCACATGGTTTAGCTTCATATGCTTGCGAAACAAGTGGCTTAGCTTCAGATACTTGTGATAAATATGATTTAGCTTCAACTGCATGCGAAACAAACGAGTTAGTTTAAAATCCAAGAGAATCACACGATTTAGCTTCAAATGAATGCGAAGTAGAAGACTTAGCTTCAAATCGATGCCATACGAATGATTTAGCTTCAAATACCTGCGATAGAAGTGATATAGCTTCAAATGCAGGCGAAACAAACGAGTTAGCTTCAAATCCAAGCGAAAGACATGATTTAGCTTCAAATTCATACGAAACACGTGGTTTAGCTTCATATTCTTGCGAAACAAATGGTTTAGCTTCATATACTTGTGATAAACATGATTTGGCTTCAACCGCCTGCGAAACAAACGAGTTAGCATTAAAACCAAGCGAGACACATGATTTAGCTTCAAGTCAATGCGAAGCAGATGGCTTAGCTTCATATCCATGCGAAACAAATGACTTAGCTACAAATACTTGCGAATATAAGTGATACAGCTTCAAATGAATGCGAAACAAACGAGGTAGCTTCAAATCCATGCGAAACAAATGATTTACCTTCAAATTAATGCAAAGTAGGAGGCTTATCTTCAAATCCATGCGAAACACATGATTTAGCTTCAAATCCAAGCGAAACACATGGTTTAGCTTCATATTCTTGCGAAACAAATGGTTTAGCTTCATATACTTGCGATACAAGTGATCTAGCTTCAAATGCAGGCGAAACAAACCAGGTAGCTTCAATTCCATGCGAAACACATGATTTAGCTTAAAATTCATACGAAACAAATGATTTAGCTTGAAATACTTGCGATGTAAACGGTATACCTTCAAATGTAGGCAAAACAAACGAGTTAGCTTCAAATCCAGGCGGAACACATGATTTAGCTTCAAATCAATGCGAAGCACATGGTTTAGCTTCATATGCTTGCGAAACAAGTGGCTTAGCTTCAGATACTTGTGATAAACATGATTTAGCTTCAACTGCATGCGAAACAAACGAGTTAGTTTAAAATCCAAGAGAAAAACACGATTTAGCTTCAAATCAATGCGAAGTAGAAGGCTTAGCTTCAAATCGATGCCATACGAATGATTTAGCTTCAAATACCTGCGATAGAAGTGATATAGCTTCAAATGCAGGCGAAACAAACGAGTTAGTTTCAAGTCTATGCGAAAGACATGATTTAGCTTCAAATTCATGCGAAACACGTGGTTTAGCTTCATATTCTTGCGAAACAAATGGTTTAGATTCAGATACTTGTGATAAACATGATTTAGCTTCAAATGCAGACGAAACAAGCGAATTAGTTTCAAATCCATGCGAGACACATGATTTAGCTTCAAATCCAAGCGAAACACATGGTTTAGCTTCATATTCTTGCGAAACAAATGGTTTAGCTTCATATACTTGCGATAAACATGATTTAGCTTCAACCGCCTGCGAAACAAACGAGTTAGCATTAAAACCAAGCGAGTCACATGATTTAGCTTCAAATCAATGTGAAGTAGATGGCTTAGCTTCATATCCATGCGAAACAAATGACTTAGCTTCAAATACTTACGAATATAAGTGATACAGCTTCAAATGCATGCGAAACAAACGAGTTAGCATCAAATCCATGCCAAACACATGATTTAGATCCAAAACAATGAGAAGTAGAAGCTTAGCTTCGAATCCATGCGAATCAAATGATTGAGACTTCAAATACTTGCGATATAAGTGATATAGATTCAACTGCAGGCGAAACAAACGAGGTAGCTTCAAATCCATGCGAAACAAATGATATTTCTTCAAATACTTGCGAAACAAATGATTTAGCTTCAGATACTTGTGTTATAAATGATATAACATCAAATGCAGGCCAAACAAACGAGTTAGCTTCAGATCCATGCGGAACACATGATTTAGCTTCAAATCCAAGCGAAACACATGGTTTAGCTTCATATTCTTGCGAAACAAATGGTTTAGCTTCATATGCTTGCGATAAACATGATTTAGCTTCAACCGCCTGCGAAACAAACGAGTTAGCATTAAAACCAAGCGAGACACATGATTTAGCTTCAAATCAATGCGAAGTAGATGGCTTAGCTTCATATCCATGCGAAACAAATGATTTAGCTTCAAATACTTGCGATATAAGTGATATAGATTCAACTGCAGGCAAAACAAACGAGGTAGCTTTAAATCCATGCGGAAACAAATGATTTAGCTTCAAATACTTGCGTTATAAATGATATAACATCAAATGCAGGGCAAAACAAACGAGTTAGCTTCAGATCCATTCGGAACACAAGATTTAGCTTCAAATCAATGCGAAGCACATGGTATAGCTTCATATACTTGCGAAACAAGGTGGTTTAGCTTCAGATACTTGTGATAAACATGATTTAGCTTCAACTGCATGCGAAACAAACGAGTTAGTTTATAATCCAAGCGAAACACACGATTTAGCTTCAAATCAATGCGAAGTAGAAGGTTTAGCTTCAAATCGATGCCATACGAATGATTTAGCTTCAAATACCTGCGATAGAAGTGATATAGCTTCAAATGCAGGCGAAACAAACGAGTTAGCTTCAAGTCTATGCGAAACACATGATTTAGCTTCAAATTCATGCGAAACACGTGGTTTAGCTTCATATGCTTGCGAAACAAGTGGTTTAGCTTCAGATACTTGTGATAAACATGATTTAGCTTCAAATGCAGGCGAACGAGTTAGCATTAAAACCAAGCGAGACACGTGATTTAGCTTCAAATCAATGCGAAGTAGATGGCTTAGCTTCATATCCATGCGAAACAAATGATTTTTCTTCAAATACTTGCGATACAAGTGAACTAGCTTCAACTGCATGCGAAACAAACGAGTTAGTATAAAATCCAAGAGAAACACACGATTTAGCTTCAAATCAATGCGAAGTAGAAGGCTTAGCTTCAAATCGATGTCATACGAATGATTTAGCTTCAAATACCTGCGATAGAAGTGATATAGATTCAACTGCAGGCGAAACAAACGCGGTAGCTTCAAGTCTATGCGAAACACATGATTTAGCTTCAAATTCATGCGAAACACGTGGTTTAGCTTCATATGCTTGCGAAACAAGTGAACTAGCTTCAAATGCAGGCGAAACAAACCAGGCAGCTTCAATTCCATGCGAAACACATGATTCAGCTTAAAATTCATGCGAAACAGATTATTTAGCTTCACATACTTGCGATTAAATGATATAGCTTCAAATGCAGGCGAAACAAACGAGTTAGCTTCAAATCCATGCTTAACACATGATTTAGCTTCAAATCAATGCGAAGCACATGGTTTAGAATCATATGCTTGCGAAACAAGTGGTTTAGCTACAGATACTTGTGATAAACATGATTTAGCTTCAACTGCATGCGAAACAAACGAGTTAGTTTAAAATCCAAGCGAAACACACGATTTAGCTTCAAATAAATGCTAATTAGAAGACTTAGCTTCAAATCGATGCCATAAGAATGATGTAGCTTCAAATACCTGCGATAGAAGTGATATAGCTTCAAATGCAGGCGAAACAAACGAGTTAGCTTCAAATCCATACGAAACACATGATTTACCTTCAAATTAATGCAAAGTAGAAGGTTTAGCTTCAAAGCCATGCGACACAAATGACTTAGCTTCAAATACTTGTTATATAATAGATATAGCTTCAAATGCAGGCGAAACAAACGATTTAGCTTCTAAATCCAAGCGAAACACATGATTTAGTTTCAAATCAATGCGAAGTAGATGTCTTAACTTCAAAACCATGCGAAACAAATGATTTATCTTCAAATACTTGCGACGTAAATGATATAGCTTCAAATGCGGGCGTAACAAACCAGGTAGCTTCAATTCCATGCGAAACACATGATTTAGCTTAAAATTCATACGAAACAAATGATTTATCTGCAAATACGTGCGATACGAGTGATCTAGCTTCAAATGCAGGCGAAACAAACCAGGTAGCTTCAATTCCATGCGAAACACATGATTTAGCTTAAAATTCATGCGAAACAGATTATTTAGCTTCACATACTTGCGATAAAATGATATAGCTTCAAATGCAGGCGAAACAAACGAGTTAGCTTCAAATCCAAGCGAAAAAAATTATTTACCTTCAAATTAATGCAAAGTAGGAGGCTTATCTTCAAATCCATGCGAAACACATGATTTAGCTTCAAATCCAAGCGAAACACATGGTTTAGCTTCATATTCTTGCGAAACAAATGGTTTAGCTTCATATATTTGTGATAAACATGATTTAGCTTCAACCGCATGAGAAACAAACGAGTTAGCATTAAAACCAAGCGAGACACGTGATTTAGCTTCAAATCAATGCGAAGTAGATGGCTTAGCTTCATATCCATACGAAACAAATGACATAGCTTCAAATACTTGCGAATATAAGTGATACAGCTTCAAATGAATGCGAAACAAACGAGGTAGCTTCAAATCCATGCGAAACAAATGATTTTTCTTCATATAATCGCGATACAAGTGAACTAGCTTCAATTGCAGCGAAACAAACCAGATAGCTTCAATTCCATGCGAAACACATGATTTAGCTTAAAATTCATGCGAAACAGATTATTTAGCTTCAAATACTTGCGATATAAACGATATACCTTCAAATGCAGGCAAAACAAACGAGTTAGCTCAAATCCATACGAAACACATGATTTACCTTCAAATTAATGCAAAGTAGAAGGTTTATCTTCAAAGCCATGCGACACAAATGACTTAGCTTCAAATACTTGTTATATAATTGATATACAAGTGAACTAGCTTCAAATGCAGGCGAAACAAACCAGGTAGCTTCAATTCCATGCGAAACACATGATTTAGCTTAAAATCCATGCGAAACAAATGATTTAGCTTCAAATACTTGCGATATAAACGATATACCTTCAAATGTAGGTAAAACAAACGAGTTAGCTTCAAATCCATGCGGAACACATGATTTAGCTTCAAATCAATGCGAAGCACATGGTTTAGCTTCATATTCTTGCGAAACAAATGGTTTAGCTTCATATACTTGTGATAAACATGATTTAGCTTCAACCGCATGCGAAACAAACGAGTTAGCATTAAAACCAAGCGAGACACGTGATTTAGCTTCAAATCAATGCGAAGTAGATGGCTTAGCTTCATATCCATACGAAACAAATGACATAGCTTCAAATACTTGCGAATAAAAGTGATACAGCTTCAAATGAATGCGAAACAAACGAGGTAGCTTCAAATCCATGCGAAACAAATGATTTTTCTTCATATACTTGCGATACAAGTGAACTAGCTTCAATTGTAGCGAAACAAACCAGATAGCTTCAATTCCATGCGAAACACATGATTTAGCTTAAAATTCATGCGAAACAGATTATTTAGCTTCAAATACTTGCGATATAAACGATATACCTTCAAATGCAGGCAAAACAAACGAGTTAGCTCAAATCCATACGAAACACATGATTCACCTTCAAATTAATGCAAAGTAGAAGGTTTATCTTCAAAGCCATGCGACACAAATAACTTAGCTTCAAATACTTGTTATATAATTGATATAGCTTCAAATGCAGGCGAAACAAACGATTTAGCTTCAAATCCAAGCGAAACACATGATTTAGTTTCAAATCAATGCGAAGTAGATGTCTTAACTTCAAAACCATGCGAAACAAATGATTTATCTTCAAATACTTGCGACGTAAATGATATAGCTTCAAATGCGGGCGTAACAAACCAGGTAGCTTCAATTCCATGCGAAACACATGATTTAGCTTAAAATTCATACGAAACAAATGATTTATCTGCAAATACGTGCGATACGAGTGATCTAGCTTCAAATGCAGGCGAAACAAACCAGGTAGCTTCAATTCCATGCGAAACACATGATTTAGCTTAAAATTCATGCGAAACAGATTATTTAGCTTCACATACTTGCGATAAAATGATATAGCTTCAAATGCAGGCGAAACAAACGAGTTAGCTTCAAATCCAAGCGAAAAAATTATTTACCTTCAAATTAATGCAAAGTAGGAGGCTTATCTTCAAATCCATGCGAAACACATGATTTAGCTTCAAATCCAAGCGAAACACATGGTTTAGCTTCATATTCTTGCGAAACAAATGGTTTAGCTTCATATATTTGTGATAAACATGATTTAGCTTCAACCGCATGCGAAACAAACGAGTTAGCATTAAAACCAAGCGAGACACGTGATTTAGCTTCAAATCAATGCGAAGTAGATGGCTTAGCTTCATATCCATACGAAACAAATGACATAGCTTCAAATACTTGCGAATATAAGTGATACAGCTTCAAATGAATGCGAAACAAACGAGGTAGCTTCAAATCCATGCGAAACAAATGATTTTTCTTCATATAATCGCGATACAAGTGAACTAGCTTCAATTGCAGCGAAACAAACCAGATAGCTTCAATTCCATGCGAAACACATGATTTAGCTTAAAATTCATGCGAAACAGATTATTTAGCTTCAAATACTTGCGATATAAACGATATACCTTCAAATGCAGGCAAAACAAACGAGTTAGCTCAAATCCATACGAAACACATGATTTACCTTCAAATTAATGCAAAGTAGAAGGTTTATCTTCAAAGCCATGCGACACAAATGACTTAGCTTCAAATACTTGTTATATAATTGATATACAAGTGAACTAGCTTCAAATGCAGGCGAAACAAACCAGGTAGCTTCAATTCCATGCGAAACACATGATTTAGCTTAAAATCCATGCGAAACAAATGATTTAGCTTCAAATACTTGCGATATAAACGATATACCTTCAAATGTAGGTAAAACAAACGAGTTAGCTTCAAATCCATGCGGAACACATGATTTAGCTTCAAATCAATGCGAAGCACATGGTTTAGCTTCATATTCTTGCGAAACAAATGGTTTAGCTTCATATACTTGTGATAAACATGATTTAGCTTCAACCGCATGCGAAACAAACGAGTTAGCATTAAAACCAAGCGAGACACGTGATTTAGCTTCAAATCAATGCGAAGTAGATGGCTTAGCTTCATATCCATACGAAACAAATGACATAGCTTCAAATACTTGCGAATAAAAGTGATACAGCTTCAAATGAATGCGAAACAAACGAGGTAGCTTCAAATCCATGCGAAACAAATGATTTTTCTTCATATACTTGCGATACAAGTGAACTAGCTTCAATTGTAGCGAAACAAACCAGATAGCTTCAATTCCATGCGAAACACATGATTTAGCTTAAAATTCATGCGAAACAGATTATTTAGCTTCAAATACTTGCGATATAAACGATATACCTTCAAATGCAGGCAAAACAAACGAGTTAGCTCAAATCCATACGAAACACATGATTCACCTTCAAATTAATGCAAAGTAGAAGGTTTATCTTCAAAGCCATGCGACACAAATAACTTAGCTTCAAATACTTGTTATATAATTGATATAGCTTCAAATGCAGGCGAAACAAACGAGTTAGCTTCAAATCCAAGCGAAACACATGATTTAGCTTAAAATTCAAACGAAACAAATGATTTATCTTCAAATACTTGCGACGTAAATGATATAGCTTCATATGCAGCCGTAACAAACCAGGTAGCTTCAATTCCATGCGAAACACATGATTTAGCTTAAAATTCAAACGAAACAAATGATTTATCTTCAAATACTTGCGATACAAGTGATCTAGCTTCAAATGCAGGCGAAACAAACCAGGTAGCTTCAATTCCATGCGAAACACATGATTTAGCTTAAAATTCATACGAAACAAATGATTTAGCTTCAAATACTTGCGATAGAAGTGATATAGATTCAAATGCAGGCGAAACAAACGAGTTAGCTTCAAATACAAGCGAAAGACATGATTTAGCTTCAAATTCATACGAAACACGTGGTTTATCTTCATATTCTTGCGAAACAAATGGTTTAGATTCAGATACTTGTGATAAACATGATTTAGCTTCAGCCGCCTGCGAAACAAACGAGTTAGCATTAAAACCAAGCGAGACACATGATTTAGCTTCAAGTCAATGCAAAGCAGATGGCTTAGCTTCATATCCATGCGAAACAAATGACTTAGCTTCAAATACTTGCGAATATAAGTGATACAGCTTCAAATGAATGCGAAACAAACGAGGTAGCTTCAAATCCATGCGAAACAAATGATTTACCTTCAAATTAATGCAAAGTAGGAGGCTTATCTTCAAATCCATGCGAAACACATGATTTAGCTTCAAATCCAAGCGAAACACATGGTTTAGCTTCATATTCTTGCGAAACAAATGGTTTAGCTTCATATACTTGTGATAAACATGATTTAGCTTCAACCGCATGCGAAACAAACGAGTTAGCATTAAAACCAAGCGAGACACGTGATTTAGCTTCAAATCAATGCGAAGTAGATGGCTTAGCTTCATATCCATACGAAACAAATGACATAGCTTCAAATACTTGCGAATATAAGTGATACAGCTTCAAATGAATGCGAAACAAACGAGGTAGCTTCAAATCCATGCGAAACAAATGATTTTTCTTCATATACTTGCGATACAAGTGAACTAGCTTCAATTGCAGCGAAACAAACCAGATAGCTTCAATTCCATGCGAAACACATGATTTAGCTTAAAATTCATGCGAAACAGATTATTTAGCTTCAAATACTTGCGATATAAACGATATACCTTCAAATGCAGGCAAAACAAACGAGTTAGCTCAAATCCATACGAAACACATGATTTACCTTCAAATTAATGCAAAGTAGAAGGTTTATCTTCAATGCCATGCGACACAAATGACTTAGCTTCAAATACTTGTTATATAATTGATATACAAGTGAACTAGCTTCAAATGCAGGCGAAACAAACCAGGTAGCTTCAATTCCATGCGAAACACATGATTTAGCTTAAAATTCATGCGAAACAAATGATTTAGCTTCAAATACTTGCGATATAAACGATATACCTTCAAATGTAGGTAAAACAAACGAGTTAGCTTCAAATCCATGCGGAACACATGATTTAGCTTCAAATCAATGCGAAGCACATGGTTTAGCTTCATATGCTTGCGTAACAAGTGGCTTAGCTTCAGATACTTGTGATAAATATGATTTAGCTTCAACTGCATGCGAAACAAACGAGTTAGTTTAAAATCCAAGAGAATCACACGATTTAGCTTCAAATCAATGCGAAGTAGAAGACTTAGCTTCAAATCGATGCCATACGAATGATTTAGCTTCAAATACCTGCGATAGAAGTGATATAGCTTCAAATGCAGGCGAAACAAACGAGTTAGCTTCAAATCCAAGCGAAAGATATGATTTAGCTTCAAATTCATACGAAACACGTGATTAGCTTCAGATTCTTGCGAAACAAATGGTTTAGATTCAGATACTTGTGATAAACATGATTTGGCTTCAACCGCCTGCGAAACAAACGAGTTAGCATTAAAACCAAGCGAGACACATGATTTAGCTTCAAGTCAATGCGAAGCAGATGGCTTAGCTTCATATCCATGCGAAACAAATGACTTAGCTACAAATACTTGCGAATATAAGTGATACAGCTTCAAATGAATGCGAAACAAACGAGGTAGCTTCAAATCCATGCGAAACACATGATTTAGCTTCAAATCCAAGCGAAACACATGGTTTAGCTTCATATTCTTGCGAAACAAATGGTTTAGCTTCATATACTTGTGATAACCATGATTTAGCTTCAACCGCATGCGAAACAAACGAGTTAGCATTAAAACCAAGCGAGACACGTGATTTAGCTTCAAATCAATGCGAAGTAGATGGCTTAGCTTCATATCCATACGAAACAAATGACATAGCTTCAAATACTTGCGAATATAAGTGATACAGCTTCAAATGAATGCGAAACAAACGAGGTAGCTTCAAATCCATGCGAAACAAATGATTTTTCTTCATATACTTGCGATACAAGTGAACTAGCTTCAATTGCAGCGAAACAAACCAGATAGCTTCAATTCCATGCGAAACACATGATTTAGCTTAAAATTCATGCGAAACAGATTATTTAGCTTCAAATACTTGCGATATAAACGATATACCTTCAAATGCAGGCAAAACAAACGAGTTAGCTCAAATCCATACGAAACACATGATTTACCTTCAAATTAATGCAAAGTAGAAGGTTTATCTTCAAAGCCATGCGACACAAATGACTTAGCTTCAAATACTTGTTATATAATTGATATACAAGTGAACTAGCTTCAAATGCAGGCGAAACAAACCAGGTAGCTTCAATTCCATGCGAAACACATGATTTAGCTTAAAATTCATGCGAAACAAATGATTTAGCTTCAAATACTTGCGATATAAACGATATACCATCAAATGTAGGTAAAACAAACGAGTTAGCTTCAAATCCATGCGGAACACATGATTTAGCTTCAAATCAATGCGAAGCACATGGGTTAGCTTCATATGCTTGCGAAACAAGTGGCTTAGCTTCAGATACTTGTGATAAATATGATTTAGCTTCAACTGCATGCGAAACAAACGAGTTAGTTTAAAATCCAAGAGAATCACACGATTTAGCTTCAAATCAATGCGAAGTAGAAGACTTAGCTTCAAATCGATGCCATACGAATGATTTAGCTTCAAATACCTGCGATAGAAGTGATATAGCTTCAAATGCAGGCGAAACAAACGAGTTAGCTTCAAATCCAAGCGAAAGACATGATTTAGCTTCAAATTCATACGAAACACGTGGTTTAGCTTCAGATTCTTGCGAAACAAATGGTTTAGATTCAGATACTTGTGATAAACATGATTTGGCTTCAACCGCCTGCGAAACAAACGAGTTAGCATTAAAACCAAGCGAGACACATGATTTAGCTTCAAGTCAATGCGAAGCAGATAGCTTAGCTTCATATCCATGCGAAACAAATGACGTAGCTACAAATACTTGCGAATATAAGTGATACAGCTTCAAATGAATGCGAAACAAACGAGGTAGCTTCAAATCCATGCGAAACAAATGATTTACCTTCAAATTAATGCAAAGTAGGGGGCTTATCTTCAAATCCATGCGAAACACATGATTTAGCTTCAAATCCAAGCGAAACACATGGTTTAGCTTCATATTCTTGCGAAACAAATGGTTTAGCTTCATATACTTGTGATAACCATGATTTAGCTTCAACCGCATGCGAAACAAACGAGTTAGCATTAAAACCAAGCGAGACGCGTGATTTAGCTTCAAATCAAAGCGAAGTAGATGGCTTAGCTTCATATCCATACGAAACAAATGACATAGCTTCAAATACTTGCGAATATAAGTGATACAGCTTCAAATGAATGCGAAACAAACGAGGTAGCTTCAAATCCATGCGAAACAAATGATTTTTCTTCATATACTTGCGATACAAGTGAACTAGCTTCAATTGCAGCGAAACAAACCAGATAGCTTCAATTCCATGCGAAACACATGATTTAGCTTAAAATTCATGCGAAACAGATTATTTAGCTTCAAATACTTGCGATATGAACGATATACCTTCAAGTGTAGGTAAAACAAACGAGTTAGCTTCAAATCCATGCGAAAGACATGATTTAGCTTCAAATTCATGCGAAACACTTGGTTTAGCTTCATATTCTTTCGAAACAAATGGTTTAGATTCAGATACTTGTGATAAACATGATTTAGCTTCAAATGCAGGCGAAACAAACGAATTAGTTTCAAATCCATGCGAAACACATTATTTAGCTTCAAATCCAAGCGAAACACATGGTTTAACTTCATATTCTTGCGAAACAAATGGTTTAGCTTCATATACTTATGATAAACATGATTTAGCTTCAACCGCCTGCGAAACAAACGAGTTAGCATTAAAACCAAGCGAGACACATGATTTAGCTTCAAGTCAATGCGAAGTAGATGGCTTAGCTTCATATCCATGCGAAACAAATGACTTAGCTTCAAATACTTGCGAATATAAGTGATACAGCTTCAAATGCATGCGAAACAAACAAGTTAGTATCAAATCCATGCGAAACACATGATTTAGCTAAAACTCAATGCAAAGTAGAAGGCGTAGCTTCAAATCCATGCGGAACAAATGATTTAGCTTCAAATACTTGCGATATAAGTGATATAGATTCAACTGCAGGCGAAACAAACGAGGTAGATTCAAATCCATGCGAAACAAATGATATTTCTCCAAATACTTGCGAAACAATTGATTTTTCTTCAAATACTTGCGATACAAGTGAACTAGCTTCAAATGCAGGCGAAACAAACCAGGTAGCTTCAATTCCATGCGAAACACATGATTTAGCTTAAAATTCATGCGAAACAAATGATTTAGCTTCAAATACTTGCGATATAAACGATATACCTTCAAATGTAGGTAAAGCAAACGAGTTAGCTTCAAATCCATGCGGAACACATGATTTAGCTTCAAATCAATGCGAAGCACATGGTTTAGCTTCATATGCTTGCGAAACAAGTGGCTTAGCTTCAGATACTTGTGATAAATATGATTTAGCTTCAACTGCATGCGAAACAAACGAGTTAGTTTAAAATCCAAGAGAATCACACGATTTAGCTTCAAATCAATGCGAAGTAGAAGACTTAGCTTCAAATCGATGCCATACGAATGATTTAGCTTCAAATAGCTGCGATAGAAGTGATATAGCTTCAAATGCAGGCGAAACAAACGAGTTAGCTTCAAGTCTATGCGAAAGACATGATTTAGCTTCAAATTCATGCGAAACACTTGGTTTAGCTTCATATTCTTTCGAAACAAATGGTTTAGATTCAGATACTTGTGATAAACATGATTTAGCTTCAAATGCGGGCGAAAAAAACGAATTAGTTTCAAATCCATGCGAAACACATTATTTAGCTTCAAATCCAAGCGAAACACATGGTTTAACTTCATATTCTTGCGAAACAAATGGTTTAGCTTCATATACTTATGATAAACATGATTTAGCTTCAACCGCCTGCGAAACAAACGAGTTAGCATTAAAACCAAGCGAGACACATGATTTAGCTTCAAGTCAATGCGAAGTAGATGGCTTAGCTTCATATCCATGCGAAACAAATGACTTAGCTTCAAATACTTGCGAATATAAGTGATACAGCTTCAAATTCATGCGAAACAAACAAGTTAGCATCAAATCCATGCGAAACACATGATTTAGCTAAAACTCAATGCAAAGTAGAAGGCGTAGCTTCAAATCCATGCGGAACAAATGATTTAGCTTCAAATACATGCGATATAAGTGATATAGATTCAACTGCAGGCGAAACAAACGAGGTAGATTCAAATCCATGCGAAACAAATGATATTTCTTCAAATACTTGCGAAACAAATGATTTTTCTTCAAATACTTGCGATACAAGTGAACTAGCTTCAAATGCAGGCGAAACAAACCAGGTAGCTTCAATTCCATGCGAAACACATGATTTAGCTTAAAATTCATGCGAAACAAATGATTTACCTTCAAATTAATGCAAAGTAGAAGGTTTATCTTCAAAATCATGCGACACAAATGACTTAGCTTCAAATACTTGTTATATAATTGATATAGCTTCAAATGCAGGCGAAACAGACGTAATAGCTTCAAATCCAAGCGAAACACATGATTTAGTTTCAAATCAATGCGAAGAAGAAGGCTTAGCTTCAAATCCATGCGGAACAAATGATTTAGCTTCAAATACTTGCGATATAAGTGATATAGATTCAACTGCAGGCGAAACAAACGAGGTAGATTCAAATCCATGCGAAACAAATGATATTTCTTCAAATACTTGCGAAACAAATGATTTTTCTTCAAATACTTGCGATACAAGTGAACTAGCTTCAAATGCAGGCGAAACAAACCAGGTAGCTTCAATTCCATGCGAAACACATGATTTAGCTTAAAATTCATGCGAAACAATTGATTTAGCTTCAAATTAATGCAAAGTAGATGGCTTATCTTCAAAGCCATGCGACACAAATGATTTAGCTTCAAATACTTGCGTTATAATTGATACAGCTTCAAATGCAGGCGAAACAATCGAGTTAGCTTCAAATCCATGCGAAACACATGATTTAGCTTCAAATCCAAGCGAAACACATGATTTAGCTTAAAATCCATACGAAACAAATGATTTAGCTTGAAATACTTGCGATGTAAACGGTATACCTTCAAATGTAGGCAAAACAAACGAGTTAGCTTCAAATCCAGGCGGAACACATGATTTAGCTTCAAATCAATGCGAAGCACATGGTTTAGCTTCATATGCTTGCGAAACAAGTGGCTTAGCTTCAGATACTTGTGATAAACATGATTTAGCTTCAACTGCATGCGAAACAAACGAGTTAGTTTAAAATCCAAGAGAAAAACACGATTTAGCTTCAAATCAATGCGAAGTAGAAGGCTTAGCTTCAAAATCGATGCCATACGAATGATTTAGCTTCAAATACCTGCGATAGAAGTGATATAGCTTCAAATGCAGGCGAAACAAACGAGTTAGTTTTCAAGTCTATGCGAAAAGACATGATTTAGCTTCAAATTCATGCGAAACACGTGGTTTAGCTTCATATTCTTGCGAAACAAATGGTTTAGATTCAGATACTTGTGATAAACATGATTTAGCTTCAAATGCAGACGAAACAAGCGAATTAGTTTCAAATCCATGCGAGACACATGATTTAGCTTCAAATCCAAGCGAAACACATGGTTTAGCTTCATATTCTTGCGAAACAAATGGTTTAGCTTCATATACTTGCGATAAACATGATTTAGCTTCAACCGCCTGCGAAACAAACGAGTTAGCATTAAAACCAAGCGAGTCACATGATTTAGCTTCAAATCAATGTGAAGTAGATGGCTTAGCTTCATATCCATGCGAAACAAATGACTTAGCTTCAAATACTTACGAATATAAGTGATACAGCTTCAAATGCATGCGAAACAAACGAGTTAGCATCAAATCCATGCCAAACACATGATTTAGATCCAAAACAATGAGAAGTAGAAGGCTTAGCTTCGAATCCATGCGAATCAAATGATTGAGCTTCAAATACTTGCGATATAAGTGATATAGATTCAACTGCAGGCGAAACAAACGAGGTAGCTTCAAATCCATGCGAAACAAATGATATTTCTTCAAATACTTGCGAAACAAATGATTTAGCTTCAGATACTTGTGTTATAAATGATATATAACATCAAATGCAGGCCAAACAAACGCGTTAGCTTCAGATCCATTCGGAACACAAGATTTAGCTTCAAATCAATGCGAAGCACATGGTATAGCTTCATATATTTGCGAAACAAGTGGTTTAGCTTCAGATACTTGTGATAAACATGATTTAGCTTCAACTGCATGCGAAACAAACGAGTTAGTTTATAATCCAAGCGAAACACACGATTTAGCTTCAAATCAATGCGAAGTAGAAGGTTTAGCTTCAAATCGATGCCATACGAATGATTTAGCTTCAAATACCTGCGATAGAAGTGATATAGCTTCAAATGCAGGCGAAACAAACGAGTTAGCTTCAAGTCTATGCGAAACACATGATTTAGCTTCAAATTCATGCGAAACACGTGGTTTTAGCTTCATATGCTTGCGAAACAAGTGGTTTAGCTTCAGATACTTGTGATAAACATGATTTAGCTTCAAATGCAGGCGAACGAGTTAGCATTTAAAACCAAGCGAGACACGTGATTTAGCTTCAAATCAATGCGAAGTAGATGGCTTAGCTTCATATCCATGCGAAACAAATGATTTTTCTTCAAATACTTGCGATACAAGTGAACTAGCTTCAACTGCATGCGAAACAAACGAGTTAGTATAAAATCCAAGGAGAAACACACGATTTAGCTTCAAATCAATGCGAAAGTAGAAGGCTTAGCTTCAAATCGATGTCATACGAATGATTTAGCTTCAAATACCTGCGATAGAAGTGATATAGATTCAACTGCAGGCGAAACAAACGCGGTAGCTTCCGAAACACATGATTTAGCTTCAAATTCATGCGAAACACGTGGTTTAGCTTCATATGCTTGCGAAACAAGTGAACTAGCTTCAAATGCAGGCGAAACAAACCAGGCAGCTTCAATTCCATGCGAAACACATGATTCAGCTTAAAATTCATGCGAAACAGATTATTTAGCTTCACATACTTGCGATTAAATGATATAGCTTCAAATGCAGGCGAAACAAACGAGTTAGCTTCAAATCCATGCTTAACACATGATTTAGCTTCAAATCAATGCGAAGCACATGGTTTAGAATCATATGCTTGCGAAACAAGTGGTTTAGCTACAGATACTTGTGATAAACATGATTTAGCTTCAACTGCATGCGAAACAAACGAGTTAGTTTAAAATCCAAGCGAAACACACGATTTAGCTTCAAATAAATGCTAATTAGAAGACTTAGCTTCAAATCGATGCCATAAGAATGATGTAGCTTCAAATACCTGCGATAGAAGTGATATAGCTTCAAATGCAGGCGAAACAAACGAGTTAGCTTCAAATCCATACGAAACACATGATTTACCTTCAAATTAATGCAAAGTAGAAGGTTTAGCTTCAAAGCCATGCGACACAAATGACTTAGCTTCAAATACTTGTTATATAATAGATATAGCTTCAAATGCAGGCGAAACAAACGATTTAGCTTCAAATCCAAGCGAAACACATGATTTAGTTTCAAATCAATGCGAAGTAGATGTCTTAACTTCAAAACCATGCGAAACAAATGATTTATCTTCAAATACTTGCGACGTAAATGATATAGCTTCAAATGCGGGCGTAACAAACCAGGTAGCTTCAATTCCATGCGAAACACATGATTTAGCTTAAAATTCATACGAAACAAATGATTTATCTGCAAATACGTGCGATACGAGTGATCTAGCTTCAAATGCAGGCGAAACAAACCAGGTAGCTTCAATTCCATGCGAAACACATGATTTAGCTTAAAATTCATGCGAAACAGATTATTTAGCTTCACATACTTGCGATAAAATGATATAGCTTCAAATGCAGGCGAAACAAACGAGTTAGCTTCAAATCCAAGCGAAAAAAATTATTTACCTTCAAATTAATGCAAAGTAGGAGGCTTATCTTCAAATCCATGCGAAACACATGATTTAGCTTCAAATCCAAGCGAAACACATGGTTTAGCTTCATATTCTTGCGAAACAAATGGTTTAGCTTCATATATTTGTGATAAACATGATTTAGCTTCAACCGCATGCGAAACAAACGAGTTAGCATTAAAACCAAGCGAGACACGTGATTTAGCTTCAAATCAATGCGAAGTAGATGGCTTAGCTTCATATCCATACGAAACAAATGACATAGCTTCAAATACTTGCGAATATAAGTGATACAGCTTCAAATGAATGCGAAACAAACGAGGTAGCTTCAAATCCATGCGAAACAAATGATTTTTCTTCATATAATCGCGATACAAGTGAACTAGCTTCAATTGCAGCGAAACAAACCAGATAGCTTCAATTCCATGCGAAACACATGATTTAGCTTAAAATTCATGCGAAACAGATTATTTAGCTTCAAATACTTGCGATATAAACGATATACCTTCAAATGCAGGCAAAACAAACGAGTTAGCTCAAATCCATACGAAACACATGATTTACCTTCAAATTAATGCAAAGTAGAAGGTTTATCTTCAAAGCCATGCGACACAAATGACTTAGCTTCAAATACTTGTTATATAATTGATATACAAGTGAACTAGCTTCAAATGCAGGCGAAACAAACCAGGTAGCTTCAATTCCATGCGAAACACATGATTTAGCTTAAAATCCATGCGAAACAAATGATTTAGCTTCAAATACTTGCGATATAAACGATATACCTTCAAATGTAGGTAAAACAAACGAGTTAGCTTCAAATCCATGCGGAACACATGATTTAGCTTCAAATCAATGCGAAGCACATGGTTTAGCTTCATATTCTTGCGAAACAAATGGTTTAGCTTCATATACTTGTGATAAACATGATTTAGCTTCAACCGCATGCGAAACAAACGAGTTAGCATTAAAACCAAGCGAGACACGTGATTTAGCTTCAAATCAATGCGAAGTAGATGGCTTAGCTTCATATCCATACGAAACAAATGACATAGCTTCAAATACTTGCGAATAAAAGTGATACAGCTTCAAATGAATGCGAAACAAACGAGGTAGCTTCAAATCCATGCGAAACAAATGATTTTTCTTCATATACTTGCGATACAAGTGAACTAGCTTCAATTGTAGCGAAACAAACCAGATAGCTTCAATTCCATGCGAAACACATGATTTAGCTTAAAATTCATGCGAAACAGATTATTTAGCTTCAAATACTTGCGATATAAACGATATACCTTCAAATGCAGGCAAAACAAACGAGTTAGCTCAAATCCATACGAAACACATGATTCACCTTCAAATTAATGCAAAGTAGAAGGTTTATCTTCAAAGCCATGCGACACAAATAACTTAGCTTCAAATACTTGTTATATAATTGATATAGCTTCAAATGCAGGCGAAACAAACGATTTAGCTTCAAATCCAAGCGAAACACATGATTTAGTTTCAAATCAATGCGAAGTAGATGTCTTAACTTCAAAACCATGCGAAACAAATGATTTATCTTCAAATACTTGCGACGTAAATGATATAGCTTCAAATGCGGGCGTAACAAACCAGGTAGCTTCAATTCCATGCGAAACACATGATTTAGCTTAAAATTCATACGAAACAAATGATTTATCTGCAAATACGTGCGATACGAGTGATCTAGCTTCAAATGCAGGCGAAACAAACCAGGTAGCTTCAATTCCATGCGAAACACATGATTTAGCTTAAAATTCATGCGAAACAGATTATTTAGCTTCACATACTTGCGATAAAATGATATAGCTTCAAATGCAGGCGAAACAAACGAGTTAGCTTCAAATCCAAGCGAAAAAAATTATTTACCTTCAAATTAATGCAAAGTAGGAGGCTTATCTTCAAATCCATGCGAAACACATGATTTAGCTTCAAATCCAAGCGAAACACATGGTTTAGCTTCATATTCTTGCGAAACAAATGGTTTAGCTTCATATATTTGTGATAAACATGATTTAGCTTCAACCGCATGCGAAACAAACGAGTTAGCATTAAAACCAAGCGAGACACGTGATTTAGCTTCAAATCAATGCGAAGTAGATGGCTTAGCTTCATATCCATACGAAACAAATGACATAGCTTCAAATACTTGCGAATATAAGTGATACAGCTTCAAATGAATGCGAAACAAACGAGGTAGCTTCAAATCCATGCGAAACAAATGATTTTTCTTCATATAATCGCGATACAAGTGAACTAGCTTCAATTGCAGCGAAACAAACCAGATAGCTTCAATTCCATGCGAAACACATGATTTAGCTTAAAATTCATGCGAAACAGATTATTTAGCTTCAAATACTTGCGATATAAACGATATACCTTCAAATGCAGGCAAAACAAACGAGTTAGCTCAAATCCATACGAAACACATGATTCACCTTCAAATTAATGCAAAGTAGAAGGTTTATCTTCAAAGCCATGCGACACAAATAACTTAGCTTCAAATACTTGTTATATAATTGATATAGCTTCAAATGCAGGCGAAACAAACGAGTTAGCTTCAAATCCAAGCGAAACACATGATTTAGCTTAAAATTCAAACGAAACAAATGATTTATCTTCAAATACTTGCGACGTAAATGATATAGCTTCATATGCAGCCGTAACAAACCAGGTAGCTTCAATTCCATGCGAAACACATGATTTAGCTTAAAATTCAAACGAAACAAATGATTTATCTTCAAATACTTGCGATACAAGTGATCTAGCTTCAAATGCAGGCGAAACAAACCAGGTAGCTTCAATTCCATGCGAAACACATGATTTAGCTTAAAATTCATACGAAACAAATGATTTAGCTTCAAATACTTGCGATAGAAGTGATATAGATTCAAATGCAGGCGAAACAAACGAGTTAGCTTCAAATACAAGCGAAAGACATGATTTAGCTTCAAATTCATACGAAACACGTGGTTTATCTTCATATTCTTGCGAAACAAATGGTTTAGATTCAGATACTTGTGATAAACATGATTTAGCTTCAGCCGCCTGCGAAACAAACGAGTTAGCATTAAAACCAAGCGAGACACATGATTTAGCTTCAAGTCAATGCAAAGCAGATGGCTTAGCTTCATATCCATGCGAAACAAATGACTTAGCTTCAAATACTTGCGAATATAAGTGATACAGCTTCAAATGAATGCGAAACAAACGAGGTAGCTTCAAATCCATGCGAAACAAATGATTTACCTTCAAATTAATGCAAAGTAGGAGGCTTATCTTCAAATCCATGCGAAACACATGATTTAGCTTCAAATCCAAGCGAAACACATGGTTTAGCTTCATATTCTTGCGAAACAAATGGTTTAGCTTCATATACTTGTGATAAACATGATTTAGCTTCAACCGCATGCGAAACAAACGAGTTAGCATTAAAACCAAGCGAGACACGTGATTTAGCTTCAAATCAATGCGAAGTAGATGGCTTAGCTTCATATCCATACGAAACAAATGACATAGCTTCAAATACTTGCGAATATAAGTGATACAGCTTCAAATGAATGCGAAACAAACGAGGTAGCTTCAAATCCATGCGAAACAAATGATTTTTCTTCATATACTTGCGATACAAGTGAACTAGCTTCAATTGCAGCGAAACAAACCAGATAGCTTCAATTCCATGCGAAACACATGATTTAGCTTAAAATTCATGCGAAACAGATTATTTAGCTTCAAATACTTGCGATATAAACGATATACCTTCAAATGCAGGCAAAACAAACGAGTTAGCTCAAATCCATACGAAACACATGATTTACCTTCAAATTAATGCAAAGTAGAAGGTTTATCTTCAATGCCATGCGACACAAATGACTTAGCTTCAAATACTTGTTATATAATTGATATACAAGTGAACTAGCTTCAAATGCAGGCGAAACAAACCAGGTAGCTTCAATTCCATGCGAAACACATGATTTAGCTTAAAATTCATGCGAAACAAATGATTTAGCTTCAAATACTTGCGATATAAACGATATACCTTCAAATGTAGGTAAAACAAACGAGTTAGCTTCAAATCCATGCGGAACACATGATTTAGCTTCAAATCAATGCGAAGCACATGGTTTAGCTTCATATGCTTGCGTAACAAGTGGCTTAGCTTCAGATACTTGTGATAAATATGATTTAGCTTCAACTGCATGCGAAACAAACGAGTTAGCATTAAAACCAAGCGAGACACGTGATTTAGCTTCAAATCAATGCGAAGTAGATGGCTTAGCTTCATATCCATACGAAACAAATGACATAGCTTCAAATACTTGCGAATAAAAGTGATACAGCTTCAAATGAATGCGAAACAAACGAGGTAGCTTCAAATCCATGCGAAACAAATGATTTTTCTTCATATACTTGCGATACAAGTGAACTAGCTTCAATTGTAGCGAAACAAACCAGATAGCTTCAATTCCATGCGAAACACATGATTTAGCTTAAATTCATGCGAAACAGATTATTTAGCTTCAAATACTTGCGATATAAACGATATACCTTCAAATGCAGGCAAAACAAACGAGTTAGCTCAAATCCATACGAAACACATGATTCACCTTCAAATTAATGCAAAGTAGAAGGTTTATCTTCAAAGCCATGCGACACAAATAACTTAGCTTCAAATACTTGTTATATAATTGATATAGCTTCAAATGCAGGCGAAACAAACGAGTTAGCTTCAAATCCAAGCGAAACACATGATTTAGCTTAAAATTCAAACGAAACAAATGATTTATCTTCAAATACTTGCGACGTAAATGATATAGCTTCATATGCAGCCGTAACAAACCAGGTAGCTTCAATTCCATGCGAAACACATGATTTAGCTTAAAATTCAAACGAAACAAATGATTTATCTTCAAATACTTGCGATACAAGTGATCTAGCTTCAAATGCAGGCGAAACAAACCAGGTAGCTTCAATTCCATGCGAAACACATGATTTAGCTTAAAATTCATACGAAACAAATGATTTAGCTTCAAATACTTGCGATAGAAGTGATATAGATTCAAATGCAGGCGAAACAAACGAGTTAGCTTCAAATACAAGCGAAAGACATGATTTAGCTTCAAATTCATACGAAACACGTGGTTTATCTTCATATTCTTGCGAAACAAATGGTTTAGATTCAGATACTTGTGATAAACATGATTTAGCTTCAGCCGCCTGCGAAACAAACGAGTTAGCATTAAAACCAAGCGAGACACATGATTTAGCTTCAAGTCAATGCAAAGCAGATGGCTTAGCTTCATATCCATGCGAAACAAATGACTTAGCTTCAAATACTTGCGAATATAAGTGATACAGCTTCAAATGAATGCGAAACAAACGAGGTAGCTTCAAATCCATGCGAAACAAATGATTTACCTTCAAATTAATGCAAAGTAGGAGGCTTATCTTCAAATCCATGCGAAACACATGATTTAGCTTCAAATCCAAGCGAAACACATGGTTTAGCTTCATATTCTTGCGAAACAAATGGTTTAGCTTCATATACTTGTGATAAACATGATTTAGCTTCAACCGCATGCGAAACAAACGAGTTAGCATTAAAACCAAGCGAGACACGTGATTTAGCTTCAAATCAATGCGAAGTAGATGGCTTAGCTTCATATCCATACGAAACAAATGACATAGCTTCAAATACTTGCGAATATAAGTGATACAGCTTCAAATGAATGCGAAACAAACGAGGTAGCTTCAAATCCATGCGAAACAAATGATTTTTCTTCATATACTTGCGATACAAGTGAACTAGCTTCAATTGCAGCGAAACAAACCAGATAGCTTCAATTCCATGCGAAACACATGATTTAGCTTAAAATTCATGCGAAACAGATTATTTAGCTTCAAATACTTGCGATATAAACGATATACCTTCAAATGCAGGCAAAACAAACGAGTTAGCTCAAATCCATACGAAACACATGATTTACCTTCAAATTAATGCAAAGTAGAAGGTTTATCTTCAATGCCATGCGACACAAATGACTTAGCTTCAAATACTTGTTATATAATTGATATACAAGTGAACTAGCTTCAAATGCAGGCGAAACAAACCAGGTAGCTTCAATTCCATGCGAAACACATGATTTAGCTTAAAATTCATGCGAAACAAATGATTTAGCTTCAAATACTTGCGATATAAACGATATACCTTCAAATGTAGGTAAAACAAACGAGTTAGCTTCAAATCCATGCGGAACACATGATTTAGCTTCAAATCAATGCGAAGCACATGGTTTAGCTTCATATGCTTGCGTAACAAGTGGCTTAGCTTCAGATACTTGTGATAAATATGATTTAGCTTCAACTGCATGCGAAACAAACGAGTTAGTTTAAAATCCAAGAGAATCACACGATTTAGCTTCAAATCAATGCGAAGTAGAAGACTTAGCTTCAAATCGATGCCATACGAATGATTTAGCTTCAAATACCTGCGATAGAAGTGATATAGCTTCAAATGCAGGCGAAACAAACGAGTTAGCTTCAAATCCAAGCGAAAGATATGATTTAGCTTCAAATTCATACGAAACACGTGATTAGCTTCAGATTCTTGCGAAACAAATGGTTTAGATTCAGATACTTGTGATAAACATGATTTGGCTTCAACCGCCTGCGAAACAAACGAGTTAGCATTAAAACCAAGCGAGACACATGATTTAGCTTCAAGTCAATGCGAAGCAGATGGCTTAGCTTCATATCCATGCGAAACAAATGACTTAGCTACAAATACTTGCGAATATAAGTGATACAGCTTCAAATGAATGCGAAACAAACGAGGTAGCTTCAAATCCATGCGAAACACATGATTTAGCTTCAAATCCAAGCGAAACACATGGTTTAGCTTCATATTCTTGCGAAACAAATGGTTTAGCTTCATATACTTGTGATAACCATGATTTAGCTTCAACCGCATGCGAAACAAACGAGTTAGCATTAAAACCAAGCGAGACACGTGATTTAGCTTCAAATCAATGCGAAGTAGATGGCTTAGCTTCATATCCATACGAAACAAATGACATAGCTTCAAATACTTGCGAATATAAGTGATACAGCTTCAAATGAATGCGAAACAAACGAGGTAGCTTCAAATCCATGCGAAACAAATGATTTTTCTTCATATACTTGCGATACAAGTGAACTAGCTTCAATTGCAGCGAAACAAACCAGATAGCTTCAATTCCATGCGAAACACATGATTTAGCTTAAAATTCATGCGAAACAGATTATTTAGCTTCAAATACTTGCGATATAAACGATATACCTTCAAATGCAGGCAAAACAAACGAGTTAGCTCAAATCCATACGAAACACATGATTTACCTTCAAATTAATGCAAAGTAGAAGGTTTATCTTCAAAGCCATGCGACACAAATGACTTAGCTTCAAATACTTGTTATATAATTGATATACAAGTGAACTAGCTTCAAATGCAGGCGAAACAAACCAGGTAGCTTCAATTCCATGCGAAACACATGATTTAGCTTAAAATTCATGCGAAACAAATGATTTAGCTTCAAATACTTGCGATATAAACGATATACCTTCAAATGTAGGTAAAGCAAACGAGTTAGCTTCAAATCCATGCGGAACACATGATTTAGCTTCAAATCAATGCGAAGCACATGGTTTAGCTTCATATGCTTGCGAAACAAGTGGCTTAGCTTCAGATACTTGTGATAAATATGATTTAGCTTCAACTGCATGCGAAACAAACGAGTTAGTTTAAAATCCAAGAGAATCACACGATTTAGCTTCAAATCAATGCGAAGTAGAAGACTTAGCTTCAAATCGATGCCATACGAATGATTTAGCTTCAAATAGCTGCGATAGAAGTGATATAGCTTCAAATGCAGGCGAAACAAACGAGTTAGCTTCAAGTCTATGCGAAAGACATGATTTAGCTTCAAATTCATGCGAAACACTTGGTTTAGCTTCATATTCTTTCGAAACAAATGGTTTAGATTCAGATACTTGTGATAAACATGATTTAGCTTCAAATGCGGGCGAAAAAAACGAATTAGTTTCAAATCCATGCGAAACACATTATTTAGCTTCAAATCCAAGCGAAACACATGGTTTAACTTCATATTCTTGCGAAACAAATGGTTTAGCTTCATATACTTATGATAAACATGATTTAGCTTCAACCGCCTGCGAAACAAACGAGTTAGCATTAAAACCAAGCGAGACACATGATTTAGCTTCAAGTCAATGCGAAGTAGATGGCTTAGCTTCATATCCATGCGAAACAAATGACTTAGCTTCAAATACTTGCGAATATAAGTGATACAGCTTCAAATTCATGCGAAACAAACAAGTTAGCATCAAATCCATGCGAAACACATGATTTAGCTAAAACTCAATGCAAAGTAGAAGGCGTAGCTTCAAATCCATGCGGAACAAATGATTTAGCTTCAAATACATGCGATATAAGTGATATAGATTCAACTGCAGGCGAAACAAACGAGGTAGATTCAAATCCATGCGAAACAAATGATATTTCTTCAAATACTTGCGAAACAAATGATTTTTCTTCAAATACTTGCGATACAAGTGAACTAGCTTCAAATGCAGGCGAAACAAACCAGGTAGCTTCAATTCCATGCGAAACACATGATTTAGCTTAAAATTCATGCGAAACAAATGATTTACCTTCAAATTAATGCAAAGTAGAAGGTTTATCTTCAAAATCATGCGACACAAATGACTTAGCTTCAAATACTTGTTATATAATTGATATAGCTTCAAATGCAGGCGAAACAGACGTAATAGCTTCAAATCCAAGCGAAACACATGATTTAGTTTCAAATCAATGCGAAGAAGAAGGCTTAGCTTCAAATCCATGCGGAACAAATGATTTAGCTTCAAATACTTGCGATATAAGTGATATAGATTCAACTGCAGGCGAAACAAACGAGGTAGATTCAAATCCATGCGAAACAAATGATATTTCTTCAAATACTTGCGAAACAAATGATTTTTCTTCAAATACTTGCGATACAAGTGAACTAGCTTCAAATGCAGGCGAAACAAACCAGGTAGCTTCAATTCCATGCGAAACACATGATTCAGCTTAAAATTCATGCGAAACAGATTATTTAGCTTCACATACTTGCGATTAAATGATATAGCTTCAAATGCAGGCGAAACAAACGAGTTAGCTTCAAATCCATGCTTAACACATGATTTAGCTTCAAATCAATGCGAAGCACATGGTTTAGAATCATATGCTTGCGAAACAAGTGGTTTAGCTACAGATACTTGTGATAAACATGATTTAGCTTCAACTGCATGCGAAACAAACGAGTTAGTTTAAAATCCAAGCGAAACACACGATTTAGCTTCAAATCAATGCTAATTAGAAGACTTAGCTTCAAATCGATGCCATACGAAATGATGTAGCTTCAAATACCTGCGATAGAAGTGATATAGCTTCAAATGCAGGCGAAACAAACGAGTTAGCTTCAAATCCATACGAAACACATGATTTACCTTCAAATTAATGCAAAGTAGAAGGTTTAGCTTCAAAGCCATGCGACACAAATGACTTAGCTTCAAATACTTGCGATACGAGTGAACTAGCTTCAAATGCAGGCGAAACAAACCAGGTAGCTTCAATTCCATGCGAAACACATGATTTAGCTTAAAATTCATGCGAAACAGATTATTTAGCTTCACATACTTGCGATAAAATGATATAGCTTCAAATGCAGGCGAAACAAACGAGTTAGCTTCAAATCCAAGCGAAAAAAATGATTTACCTTCAAATTAATGCAAAGTAGGAGGCTTATCTTCAAATCCATGCGAAACACATGATTTAGCTTCAAATCCAAGCGAAACACATGGTTTAGCTTCATATTCTTGCGAAACAAATGGTTTAGCTTCATATATTTGTGATAAACATGATTTAGCTTCAACCGCATGCGAAACAAACGAGTTAGCATTAAAACCAAGCGAGACACGTGATTTAGCTTCAAATCAATGCGAAGTAGATGGCTTAGCTTCATATCCATACGAAACAAATGACATAGCTTCAAATACCTGCGAATATAAGTGATACAGCTTCAAATGAATGCGAAACAAACGAGGTAGCTTCAAATCCATGCGAAACAAATGATTTTTCTTCATATACTTGCGATACAAGTGAACTAGCTTCAATTGCAGCGAAACAAACCAGATAGCTTCAATTCCATGCGAAACACATGATTTAGCTTAAAATTCATGCGAAACAGATTATTTAGCTTCAAATACTTGCGATATAAACGATATACCTTCAAATGCAGGCAAAACAAACGAGTTAGCTCAAATCCATACGAAACACATGATTTACCTTTCAAAAAATAATGCAAAGTAGAAGGTTTATCTTCAAAGCCATGCGACACAAATGACTTAGCTTCAAATACTTGTTATATAATTGATATACAAGTGAACTAGCTTCAAATGCAGGCGAAACAAACCAGGTAGCTTCAATTCCATGCGAAACACATGATTTAGCTTAAAATTCATGCGAAACAAATGATTTAGCTTCAAATACTTGCGATATAAACGATATACCTTCAAATGTAGGTAAAACAAACGAGTTAGCTTCAAATCCATGCGGAACACATGATTCAGCTTCAAATCAATGCGAAGCACATGGTTTAGCTTCATATGCTTGCGAAACAAGTGGCTTAGCTTCAGATACTTGTGATAAATATGATTTAGCTTCAACTGCATGCGAAACAAACGAGTTAGTTTAAAATCAAGAGAATCACACGATTTAGCTTCAAATCAATGCGAAGTAGAAGACTTAGCTTCAAATCGATGCCATACGAATGATTTAGCTTCAAATAGCTGCGATAGAAGTGATATAGCTTCAAATGCAGGCGAAACAAACGAGTTAGCTTCAAGTCTATGCGAAAGACATGATTTAGCTTCAAATTCATGCGAAACACTTGGTTTAGCTTCACATTCTTTCGAAACAAATGGTTTAGATTCAGATACTTGTGATAAACATGATTTAGCTTCAAATGCGGGCGAAACAAACGAATTAGTTTCAAATCCATGCGAAACACATTATTTAGCTTCAAATCCAAGCGAAACACATGGTTTAACTTCATATTCTTGCGAAACAAATGGTTTAGCTTCATATACTTATGATAAACATGATTTAGCTTCAACCGCCTGCGAAACAAACGAGTTAGCATTAAAACCAAGCGAGACACATGATTTAGCTTCAAGTCAATGCGAAGTAGATGGCTTAGCTTCATATCCATGCGAAACAAATGACTTAGCTTCAAATACTTGCGAATATAAGTGATACAGCTTCAAATTCATGCGAAACAAACAAGTTAGCATCAAATCCATGCGAAACACATGATTTAGCTAAAACTCAATGCAAAGTAGAAGGCGTAGCTTCAAATCCATGCGGAACAAATGATTTAGCTTCAAATACATGCGATATAAGTGATATAGATTCAACTGCAGGCGAAACAAACGAGGTAGATTCAAATCCATGCGAAACAAATGATATTTCTTCAAATACTTGCGAAACAAATGATTTTTCTTCAAATACTTGCGATACAAGTGAACTAGCTTCAAATGCAGGCGAAACAAACCAGGTAGCTTCAATTCCATGCGAAACACATGATTTAGCTTAAAATTCATGCGAAACAATTGATTTAGCTTCAAATACTTGCGATATAAACGATATACCTTCAAATGAAGGCGAAACAAACGAATTAGTTTCAAATCCATGCGAAACACATTATTTAGCTTCAAATCCAAGCGAAACACATGGTTTAACTTCATATTCTTGCGAAACAAATGGTTTAGCTTCAACCGCCTGCGAAACAAACGAGTTAGCATTAAAACCAAGCGAGACACATGATTTAGCTTCAAGTCAATGCAAAGCAGATGGCTTAGCTTCATATCCATGCGAAACAAATGACTTAGCTTCAAATACTTGCGAATATAAGTGATACAGCTTCAAATGAATGCGAAACAAACGAGATAGCTTCAAATCCATGCGAAACAAATGATTTACCTTCAAATTAATGCAAAGTAGAAGGTTTATCTTCAAAACCATGCGACACAAATGACTTAGCTTCAAATACTTGTTATATAATTGATATAGCCTCAAATGCAGGCGAAACAGACGTAATAGCTTCAAATCCAAGCGAAAACACATGATTTAGTTTCAAATCAATGCGAAGAAGAAGGCTTAGCTTCAAATCCATGCGGAACAAATGATTTAGCTTCAAATACTTGCGATATAAGTGATATAGATTCAACTGCAGGCGAAACAAACGAGGTAGATTCAAATCCATGCGAAACAAATGATATTTCTTCAAATACTTGCGAAACAAATGATTTTTCTTCAAATACTTGCGATACAAGTGAACTAGCTTCAAATGCAGGCGAAACAAACCAGGTAGCTTCAATTCCATGCGAAACACATGATATAGCTTAAAATTCATGCGAAACAATTGATTTAGCTTCAAATACTTGCGATATAAACGATATACCTTCAAATGAAGGCGAAACAAACGAATTAGTTTCAAATCCATGCGAAACACATTATTTAGCTTCAAATCCAAGCGAAACACATGGTTTAACTTCATATTCTTGCGAAACAAATGGTTTAGCTTCAACCGCCTGCGAAACAACGAGTTAGCATTAAAACCAAGCGAGACACATGATTTAGCTTCAAGTCAATGCAAAGCAGATGGCTTAGCTTCATATCCATGCGAAACAAATGACTTAGCTTCAAATACTTGCGAATATAAGTGATACAGCTTCAAATGAATGCGAAACAAACGAGATAGCTTCAAATCCATGCGAAACAAATGATTTACCTTCAAATTAATGCAAAGTAGAAGTTTTATCTTCAAAATCATGCGACACAAATGACTTAGCTTCAAATACTTGTTATATAATTGATATAGCTTCAAATGCAGGCGAAACAGACGTAATAGCTTCAAATCCAAGCGAAACACATGATTTAGTTTCAAATCAATGCGAAGAAGAAGGCTTAGCTTCAAATCCATGCGGAACAAATGATTAGCTTCAAATACTTGCGATATAAGTGATATAGATTCAACTGCAGGCGAAACAAACGAGGTAGATTCAAATCCATGCGAAACAAATGATATTTCTTCAAATACTTGCGAAACAAATGATTTTTCTTCAAATACTTTCGATACAAGTGAACTAGCTTCAAATGCAGGCGAAACAAACCAGGTAGCTTCAATTCCATGCGAAACACATGATTCAGCTTAAAATTCATGCGAAACAGATTATTTAGCTTCACATACTTGCGAATAAATGATATAGCTTCAAATGCAGGCGAAACAAACGAGTTAGCTTCAAATCCATGCTTAACACATGATTTAGCTTCAAATCAATGCGAAGCACATGGTTTAGAATCATATGCTTGCGAAACAAGTGGTTTAGCTACAGATACTTGTGATAAACATGATTTAGCTTCAACTGCATGCGAAACAAACGAGTTAGTTTAAAATCCAAGCGAAACACACGATTTAGCTTCAAATCAATGCTAATTAGAAGACTTAGCTTCAAATCGATGCCATACGAATGATGTAGCTTCAAATACCTGCGATAGAAGTGATATAGCTTCAAATGCAGGCGAAACAAACGAGTTAGCTTCAAATCCATACGAAACACATGATTTACCTTCAAATTAATGCAAAGTAGAAGGTTTAGCTTCAAAGCCATGCGACACAAATGACTTAGCTTCAAATACTTGTTATATAATTGATATAGCTTCAAATGCAGGCGAAACAAACGAGTTAGCTTCAAATCCAAGCGAAACACATGATTTAGTTTCAAATCAATGCGAAGTAGATGTCTTAACTTCAAATCCATGCGAAACAAATGATTTATCTTCAAATACTTGCGACGTAAATGATATAGCTTCAAATGCGGGCGTAACAAACTAGGTAGCTTCAATTCCATGCGAAACACATGATTTAGCTTAAAATTCATACGAAACAAATGATTTATCTTCAAATACTTGCGATACGAGTGAACTAGCTTCAAATGCAGGCGAAACAAACCAGGTAGCTTCAATTCCATGCGAAACACATGATTTAGCTTAAAATTCATGCGAAACAGATTATTTAGCTTCACATACTTGCGATAAAATGATATAGCTTCAAATGCAGGCGAAACAAACGAGTTAGCTTCAAATCCAAGCGAAAAAAAATGATTTACCTTCAAATTAATGCAAAGTAGGAGGCTTATCTTCAAATCCATGCGAAACACATGATTTAGCTTCAAATCCAAGCGAAACACATGGTTTAGCTTCATATTCTTGCGAAACAAATGGTTTAGCTTCATATATTTGTGATAAACATGATTTAGCTTCAACCGCATGCGAAACAAACGAGTTAGCATTAAAACCAAGCGAGACACGTGATTTAGCTTCAAATCAATGCGAAGTAGATGGCTTAGCTTCATATCCATACGAAACAAATGACATAGCTTCAAATACTTGCGAATATAAGTGATACAGCTTCAAATGAATGCGAAACAAACGAGGTAGCTTCAAATCCATGCGAAACAAATGATTTTTCTTCATATACTTGCGATACAAGTGAACTAGCTTCAATTGCAGCGAAACAAACCAGATAGCTTCAATTCCATGCGAAACACATGATTTAGCTTAAAATTCATGCGAAACAGATTATTTAGCTTCAAATACTTGCGATATAAACGATATACCTTCAAATGCAGGCAAAACAAACGAGTTAGCTCAAATCCATACGAAACACATGATTTACCTTCAAATTAATGCAAAGTAGAAGGTTTATCTTCAAAGCCATGCGACACAAATGACTTAGCTTCAAATACTTGTTATATAATTGATATACAAGTGAACTAGCTTCAAATGCAGGCGAAACAAACCAGGTAGCTTCAATTCCATGCGAAACACATGATTTAGCTTAAAATTCATGCGAAACAAATGATTTAGCTTCAAATACTTGCGATATAAACGATATACCTTCAAATGTAGGTAAAACAAACGAGTTAGCTTCAAATCCATGCGGAACACATGGTTTAGCTTCAAATCAATGCGAAGCACATGGTTTAGCTTCATATGCTTGCGAAACAAGTGGCTTAGCTTCAGATACTTGTGATAAATATGATTTAGCTTCAACTGCATGCGAAACAAACGAGTTAGTTTAAAATCCAAGAGAATCACACGATTTAGCTTCAAATCAATGCGAAGTAGAAGACTTAGCTTCAAATCGATGCCATACGAATGATTTAGCTTCAAATACCTGCGAATATAAGTGATACAGCTTCAAATACAGGCGAAACAAACGAGTTAGCTTCAAATCCAAGCGAAAGACATGATTTAGCTTCAAATTCATACGAAACACGTGGTTTAGCTTCATATTCTTGCGAAACAAATGGTTTAGATTCAGATACTTGTGATAAACATGTTTTTGTGATAAACATGTTTGAGCTTCAACCGCCTGCGAAACAAACGAGTTAGCATTAAAACCAAGCGAGACACATGATTTAGCTTCAAGTCAATGCGAAGCAGATGGCTTAGCTTCATATCCATGCGAAACAAATGACTTAGCTTCAAATACTTGCGAATATAAGTGATACAGCTTCAAATGAATGCGAAACAAATGATTTAGCTTCATATACTTGCCATATAAATGATATAGCTTCAAATGCAGGCGAAACAAACGAGTTAGCTTCAAATCCAAGCGAAAAAAATGATTTACCTTCAAATTAATGCAAAGTAGGAGGCTTATCTTCAAATCCATGCGAACACATGATTTAGCTTAAAATTCATGCGAAACAAATGATTTTTCTTCATATACTTGCGATACAAGTGAACTAGCTTCAATTGTAGCGAAACAAACCAGATAGCTTCAATTCCATGCGAAACACATGATTTAGCTTAAAATTCATGCGAAACAGATTATTTAGCTTCAAATACTTGCGATATAAACGATATACCTTCAAATGCAGGCAAAACAAACGAGTTAGCTCAAATCCATACGAACACATGATTCACCTTCAAATTAATGCAAAGTAGAAGGTTTATCTTCAAAGCCATGCGACACAAATAACTTAGCTTCAAATACTTGTTATATAATTTGATATAGCTTCAAATGCATGCGAAACAAACGAGTTAGCTTCAAATCCAAGCGAAACACATGATTTAGTTTCAAATCAATGCGAAGTAGATGGCTTAACTTCAAATCCATGCGAAACAAATGATTTATCTTCAAATACTTGCGACGTAAATGATATAGCTTCATATGCAGGCGTAACAAACCAGGTAGCTTCAATTCCATGCGAAACACATGATTTAGCTTAAAATTCAAACGAAACAAATGATTTATCTTCAAATACTTGCGACGTAAATGATATAGCTTCATATGCAGGCGTAACAAACCAGGTAAGCTTCAATTCCATGCGAAACACATGATTTAGCTTAAATTCAAACGAAACAAATGATTTATCTTCAAATACTTGCGATACAAGTGATCTAGCTTCAAATGCAGGCGAAACAAACCAGGTAGCTTCAATTCCATGCGAAACACATGATTTAGCTTAAAATTCATGCGAAACAAATGATTTAGCTTCAAATACTTGCGATATAAACGATATACCTTCAAATGTAGGTAAAACAAACGAGTTAGCTTCAAATCCATGCGGAACACATGATTTAGCTTCAAATTCATACGAAACACGTGGTTAGCTTCATATTCTTGCGAAACAAATGGTTTAGATTCAGATACTTGTGATAAACATGATTTAGCTTCAACCGCCTGCGAAACAAACGAGTTAGCATTAAAACCAAGCGAGACACATGATTTAGCTTCAAGTCAATGCGAAGCAGATGGCTTAGCTTCACATCCATGCGAAACAAATGACTTAGCTACAAATACTTGCGAATATAAGTGATACAGCTTCAAATGAATGCGAAACAAACGAGGTAGCTTCAAATCCATGCGAAACAAATGATTTACCTTCAAATTAATGCAAAGTAGGAGGCTTATCTTCAAATCCATGCGAAAACACATGATTTTAGCTTCAAATCCAAGCGAAACACATGGTTTAGCTTCATATTCTTGCGAAACAAATGGTTTAGCTTCATATACTTGTGATAAACATGATTTAGCTTCAAACCGCATGCGAAACAAACGAGTTAGCATTAAAACCAAGCGAGACACGTGATTTAGCTTCAAATCAATGCGAAGTAGATGGCTTAGCTTCATATCCATACGAAACAAATGACATAGCTTCAAATACTTGCGAATATAAGTGATACAGCTTCAAATGAATGCGAAACAAACGAGGTAGCTTCAAATCCATGCGAAACAAATGATTTTTCTTCATATACTTGCGATACAAGTGAAATAGCTTCAATTGCAGCGAAACAAACCAGATAGCTTCAATTCCATGCGAAACACATGATTTAGCTTAAAATTCATGCGAAACAGATTATTTAGCTTCAAATACTTGCGATATAAACGATATACCTTCAAATGCAGGCAAAACAAACGAGTTAGCTCAAATCCATACGAAACACATGATTTACCTTCAAATTAATGCAAAGTAGAAGGTTTATCTTCAAAGCCATGCGACACAAATGACTTAGCTTCAAATACTTGTTATATAATTGATATACAAGTGAACTAGCTTCAAATACAGGCGAACAAACCAGGTAGCTTCAATTCCATGCGAAACACATGATTTAGCTTTAAAATTCATGCGAAACAAATGATTTAGCTTCAAATACTTGCGATATAAACGATATACTTTCAAATGTAGGTAAAACAAACGAGTTAGCTGCAAATCCATGCGGAACACATGATTTAGCTTCAAATTAATGCGAAGCACATGGTTTAGCTTCATATGCTTGCGAAACAAGTGGCTTAGCTTCAGATACTTGTGATAAATATGATTTAGCTTCAACTGCATGCGAAACAAACGAGTTAGTTTAAAATCCAAGAGAATCACACGATTTAGCTTCAAATCAATGCGAAGTAGAAGACTTAGCTTCAAATCGATGCCATACGAATGATTTAGCTTCAAATACCTGCGATAGAAGTGATATAGCTTCAAATGCAGGCGAAACAAACGAGTTAGCTTCAAATCCAAGCGAAAGACATGATTTAGCTTCAAATTCATACGAAACACGTGGTTTAGCTTCATATTCTTGCGAAACAAATGGTTTAGATTCAGATACTTGTGATAAACATGATTTAGCTTCAACCGCCTGCGAAACAAACGAGTTAGCATTAAACCAAGCGAGACACATGATTTAGCTTCAAGTCAATGCGAAGCAGATGGCTTAGCTTCATATCCATGCGAAACAAATGACTTAGCTTCAAATACTTTCGAATATAAGTGATACAGCTTCAAAATGAATGCGAAAACAAACGAGGTAGCTTCAAATCCATGCGAAACAAATGATTTACCTTCAAATTAATGCAAAGTAGGAGGCTTATCTTCAAATCCATGCGAAAACACATGATTAGCTTCAAATCCAAGCGAAACACATGGTTTAGCTTCATATTCTTGCGAAACAAATGGTTTAGATTCAGATACTTGTGATAAACATGATTTAGCTTCAACCGCCTGCGAAACAAACGAGTTAGCATTAAAACCAAGCGGAGACACATGATTTAGCTTCAAGTCAATGCGAAGCAGATGGCTTAGCTTCATATCCATGCGAAACAAATGACTTAGCTTCAAATACTTGCGAATATAAGTGATACAGCTTCAAATGAATGCGAAACAAACGAGGTAGCTTCAAATCCATGCGAAACAAATGATTTTCTTCATATACTTGCGATACAAGTGAACTAGCTTCAATTGCAGCGAAACAAACCAGATAGCTTCAATTCCATGCGAAACACATGATTTAGCTTAAAATTCATGCGAAACAGATTATTTAGCTTCAAATACTTGCGATATAAACGATATACCTTCAAAGTGCAGGCAAAACAAACGAGTTAGCTCTAATCCATACGAAACACATGATTTACCTTCAAATAAATGCAAAGTAGAAGGTTTATCTCAAAGCCATGCGGACACAAATGAATTAGCTTCACAATACTTGTTATATAATTGATATACAAGTGAACTAGCTTCAAATGCAGGCGAAACAAACCAGGTAGCTTCAATTCCATGCGAAACACATGATTTAGCTTAAAATTCATGCGAAACAAATGATTTAGCTTCAAATACTTGCGATATAAACGATATACCTTCAAATGTAGGTAAAACAAACGAGTTAGCTTCAAATCCATGCGGAACACATGATTTAGCTTCAAATCAATGCGAAGCACATGGTTTAGCTTCATATGCTTGCGAAACAAGTGGCTTAGCTTCAGATACTTGTGATAAATATGATTCTAGCTTCAACTGCATGCGAAACAAACGAGTTAGTTTAAAATCCAAGAGAATCACACGATTTAGCTTCAAATCAATGCGAAGTAGAGAGACTTAGCTTCAAATCGATGCCATAACGAATGATTTAGCTTCAAATACCTGCGAATATAAGTGATACAGCTTCAAATGCAGGCGAAACAAACGAGTTAGCTTCAAATCCAAGCGAAAGACATGATTTAGCTTCAAATTCATACGAAACACGTGGTTTAGCTTCATATTCTTGCGATACAAATGGTTTAGATTCAGATACTTGTGATAAACATGATTTAGCTTCAACCGCCTGCGGAAACAAACGAGTTAGCATTAAAACCATGCCGAGACACATGATTTAGCTTCAAGTCAATGCGAAGCAGATGGCTTAGCTTCATATCCATGCGAAACAAATGACTTAGCTTCAAATACTTGCGAATATAAGTGATAAAGCTTCAAATGAATGCGAAACAAATGATTTAGCTTCATATACTTGCCATATAAATGATATAGCTTCAAATGCAGGGCGAAACAAACGAGTTAGCTTCAAATCCAAGCGAAAAAAATGATTTACCTTCAAATTAATGCAAAGTAGGAGGCTTATCTTCAAATCCATGCGAATCACATGATTTAGCTTCAAATCCAAGCGAAACACATGGTTTAGCTTCATATTCTTGCGAAACAAATGGTTTAGCTTCATATACTTGTGATAAACATGATTTAGCTTCAACCGCATGCGAAACAAACGAGTTAGCATTAAAACCAGCGAGACACGTGATTTAGCTTCAAATCAATGCGAAGTAGATGGCTTAGCTTCATATCCATACGAAACAAATGACATAGCTTCAAATACTTGCGAATAAAAGTGATACAGCTTCAAATGAATGCGAAAACAAACGAGGTAGCTTCAAATCCATGCGAAACAAATGATTTTTCTTCATATACTTGCGATACAAGTGAAACTAGCTTCAATTGTAGCGAAACAAACCAGATAGCTTCAATTCCATGCGAAACACATGATTTAGCTTAAAATTCATGCGAAACAGATTATTTAGCTTCAAATACTTGCGATATAAACGATATACCTTCAAATGCAGGCAAAACAAACGAGTTAGCTCAAATCCATAACGAAACACATGATTCCACCTTCAAATTAATGCAAAGTAGAAGGTTTATCTTCAAAGCCATGCGACACAAATAACTTAGCTTCAAATACTTGTTATATAATTGATATAGCTTCAAATGCAGGCGAAACAAACGAGTTAGCTTCAAATCCAAGCGAAACACATGATTTAGTTTCAAATCAATGCGAAGTAGATGGCTTAACTTCAAATCCATGCGAAACAAATGATTTATCTTCAAATACTTGCGACGTAAATGATATAGCTTCATATGCAGGCGTAACAAACCAGGTAGCTTCAATTCCATGCGAAACACATGATTTAGCTTAAAATTCAAACGAAACAAATGATTTATCTTCAAATACTTGCGACGTAAATGATATAGCCTTCATATGCAGGCGTAACAAACAGGTAGCTTCAATTCCATGCGAAACACATGATTTAGCTTAAAATTCAAACGAAACAAATGATTTATCTTCAAATACTTGCGATACAAGTGATCTAGCTTCAAATGCAGGCGAAACAAACAGGTAGCTTCAATTCCATGCGAAACACATGATTTAGCTTAAAATTCATGCGAAACAAATGATTTAGCTTCAAATACTTGCGATATAAACGATATACCTTCAAATGTAGTAAAACAAACGAGTTAGCTTCAAATTCCATGCGGAACACATAATTTAGCTTCAAATCAATGCGAAGCACATGGTTTAGCTTCATATGCTTGCGAAACAAGTGGCTTAGCTTCAGATACTTGTGATAAATATGATTTAGCTTCAACTGCATGCGAAACAAACGAGTTAGTTTAAAATCCAAGAGAATCACACGATTTAGCTTCAAATCAATGCGAAGTAGAAGACTTAGCTTCAAATCGATGCCATAACGAATGATTTAGCTTCAAATACCTGCGATGGAAGTGATATAGCTTCAAATGCAGGCGAAACAAACGAGTTAGCTTCAAATCCCAAGCGAAAGGACATGATTTAGCTTCAAATTCCATACGAAACACGTGGTTTAGCTTCATATTCTTGCGAAACAAATGGTTTAGATTCAGATACTTGTGGATAAACATGATTTAGCTTCAACCGCCTGCGAAACAAACGAGTTAGCATTAAAACCAAGCGAGACACATGATTTAGCTTCAAGTCAATGCGAAGCAGATGCTTAGCTTCACATCCATGCGAAACAAATGACTTAGCTACAAATACTTGCGAATATAAGTGATACAGCTTCAAATGAATGCGAAACAAACGAGGTAGCTTCAAATCCACTTGACGAAACAAATGATTTACCTTCAAATTAATGCAAAGTAGGAGGCCTTAATCTTCAAATCCATGCGAAACACATGATTTAGCTTCAATCCAAGCGAAACACATGGTTTAGCTTCATATTCTTGCGAAACAGATGGTTTAGCTTCATATACTTGTGATAAACATGATTTAGCTTCAACCGCATGCGAAACAAACGAGTTAGCATTAAAACCAAGCGAGACACGTGATTTAGCTTCAAATCAATGCGAAGTAGATGGCTTAGCTTCATATCCATACGAAACAAAATGACATAGCTTCAAATACTTGCGAATATAAGTGATACAGCTTCAAATGAATGCGAAACAAACGAGGTAGCTTCAAATCCATGCGAAACAAATGATTTTTCTTCATATACTTGCGATACAAGTGAAATAGCTTCATTGCAGCGAAACAAACCAGATAGGCTTCAATTCCATGCGAAACACATGATTTAGCTTAAAATTCATGCGAAACAGATTATTTAGCTTCAAATACTTGCGATATAAACGATATACCTTCAAATGCAGGCAAAACAAACGAGTTAGCTCAAATCCATACGAAACACATGATTTACCTTCAAATTAATGCAAAGTAGAAGGTTATCTTCAAAGCCATGCGACACAAATGACTTAGCTTCAAATACTTGTTATATAATTGATATACAAGTGAACTAGCTTCAAATACAGGCGAAACAAACCAGGTAGCTTCAATTCCATGCGAAACACATGATTTAGCTTAAAATTCATGCGAAACAAATGATTTAGCTTCAAATTAATGCGAAGCACATGGTTTAGCTTCATATGCTTGCGAAACAAGTGGCTTAGCTTCAGATACTTGTGATAAATATGATTTAGCTTCTACTGCATGCGAAACAAACGAGTTAGTTTAAAATCCAAGAGAATCACACGATTTAGCTTCAAATCAATGCGAAGTAGAAGACTTAGCTTCAAATCGATGCCATAACGAATGATTTAGCTTCAAATACCTGCGATAGAAGTGATATAGCTTCAAATGCAGGTGAAACAAACGAGTTAGCTTCAAATCCAAGCGAAAGACATGATTTAGCTTCAAATTCATACGAAACACGTGGTTTAGCTTCATATTCTTGCGAAACATAATGGTTTAGATTCAGATACTTGTGATAAACATGATTGAGCTTCAACCGCCTGCGAAACAAACGAGTTAGCATTAAAACCAAGCGAGACACATGATTTAGCTTCAAGTCAATGCGAAGCAGATGGCTTAGCTTCATATCCATGCGAAACAAATGACTTAGCTTCAAATACTTTCGAATATAAGTGATACAGCTTCAAATGAATGCGAAACAAACGAGGTAGCTTCAAATCCATGCGAAACAAATGATTTACCTTCAAATTAATGCAAAGTAGGGAGGCTTATCTTCAAATCCATGCGAAACACATGATTTAGCTTCAAATCCAAGCGAAACACATGGTTTTAGCTTCATATTCTTGCGAAACAAATGGTTTAGATTCAGATACTTGTGATAAACATGATTTAGCTTCAACCGCCTGCGAAACAAACGAGTTAGCTTAAAACAAGCGAGACACATGATTTAGCTTCAAGTCAATGCGAAGCAGATGGCTTAGCTTCATATCCATGCGAAACAAATGACTTAGCTTCAAATACTTGCGAATATAAGTGATACAGCTTCCAAATGAATGCGAAACAAACGAGGTAGCTTCAAAATCCATGCGAAACAAATGATTTTTCTTCATATACTTGCGATACAAGTGAACTAGCTTCAATTGCAGCGAAACAAACCAGATAGCTTCATTCCATGCGAAACACATGATTTAGCTTAAAATTCATGCGAAACAGATTATTTAGCTTCAAATACTTGCGATATTAACGATATACCTTCAAATGCAGGCAAAACAAACGAGTTAGCTCAAATCATACGAAAACACATGATTTACCTTCAAATAAATGCAAAGTAGAAGGTTTATCTTCAAAGCCATGCGACACAAATGACTTAGCATCAAATACTTGTTATATAATTGATATACAAGTGAACTAGCTTCAAATGCAGGCGAAACAAACCAGGTAGCTTCAATTCCATGCGAAACACATGATTTAGCTTAAAATTCATGCGAAACAAATGATTTAGCTTCAAATACTTGCGATATAAACGATATACCTTCAAATGTAGGTAAAACAAACGAGTTAGCTTCAAATCCATGCGGAACACATGATTTAGCTTCAAATCAATGCGAAGCACATGGTTTAGCTTCATATGCTTGCGAAACAAGTGGCTTAGCTTCAGATACTTGTGATAAATATGATTTAGCTTCAACTGCATGCGAAACAAACGAGTTAGTTTAAAAATCCAAGAGAATCACACGATTTAGCTTCAAATCAATGCGAAGTAGAAGACTTAGCTTCAAATCGATGCCATACGAATGATTTAGCTTCAAATACCTGCGATAGAAGTGATATAGCTTCAAATGCAGGCGAAACAAACGAGTTAGCTTCAAATCCAAGCGAAAGACATGATTTAGCTTCAAATTCATACGAAACACGTGGTTTAGCTTCATATTCTTGCGAAACAAATGGTTTAGATTCAGATACTTGTGATAAACATGATTTAGCTTCAACCGCCTGCGAAACAAACGAGTTAGCATTAAAACCAAGCGAGACACATGATTTAGCTTCAAGTCAATGCGAAGCAGATGGCTTAGCTTCATATCCATGCGAAACAAATGACTTAGCTTCAAATACTTGCGAATATAAGTGATACAGCTTCAAATGAATGCGAAACAAACGAGGTCAGCTTCAAATCCATGCGAAACAAATGATTTACCTTCAAATTAATGCAAAGTAGGAGGCTTATCTTCAAATCCATGCGAAACACATGATTTAGCTTCAATCCAAGCGAAACACATGGTTTAGCTTCGTATTCTTGCGAAACAAATGGTTTCGCTTTCAATATACTTGTGATAAACATGATTTAGCTTCAACCGCATGCGGAAACAAACGAGTTAGCATTAAAACCAAGCGAGACACGTGATTTAGCCTTCAAAATCAATGCGAAGTAGATGGCTTAGCTTCATATCCATACGAAACAAACGACATAGCTTCAAATACTTGCGAATATAAGTGATACAGCTTCAAATGAATGCGAAACAAACGAGGTAGCTTCAAATCCATGCGAAACAAATGATTTTTTCTTCATATACTTGCGATACAAGTGAACTAGCTTCAATTGCAGCGAAACAAACCAGATTGCGTTCAATCCATGCGAAACACATGATTTAGCTTAAAAATTCATGCGAAACAGATTATTTAGCTTCAAATACTTGCGATATAAACGATATACCTTCAAATGCAGGCAAAACAAACGAGTTAGCTCAAATCCATACGAAACACATGATTTACCCTTCAAATTAATGCAAAGTAGAAGGTTTATCTTCAAAGCCATGCGACACAAATGACTATAGCTTCAAATACTTGTTATATAATTGATTTACACGTGAACTAGCTTCAAATGCAGGCGAAACAAACCAGGTAGCTTCAATTCCATGCGAACACATGATTTAGCTTAAAATTCATGCGAAACAAATGATTTAGCTTCAAATACTAGCGATATAAACGATATACCTTCAAATGTAGGTAAAACAAACTGAGTTAGCTTCAAATCCATGCGGAACACATGATTTAGCTTCAAATCAATGCGAAGCACATGGTTTAGCTTCATATGCTTGCGAAACAAGTGGCTTAGCTTCAGATACTTGTGATAAATATGATTTAGATTCAACTGCATGCGAAACAAACGAGTTAGTTTAAAATCCAAGAGAATCACACGATTTAGCTTCAAATCAATGCGAAGTAGAAGACTTAGCTTCAAATCGATGCCATACGAATGATTTAGCTTCAAATACCTGCGATAGAAGTGATATAGCTTCCAAATGGCAGGCGAAACAAACGAGTTAGCTTCAAAATCCAAGCGAAAGACATGATTTAGCTTCGAATTCACTACGAAACACGTGGTTTAGCTTCATATTCTTGCGAAACAAATGGTTTAGATTCAGATACTTGTGATAAACATGATTTAGCTTCAACCGCCTGCGAAACAAACGAGTTAGCATTAGAACCAAGCCGAGACACATGATTTAGCTTCAAGTCAAAGCGAAGCAGATGGCTTAGCTTCATATCCATGCGAAACAAATGACTTAGCTTCAAATACTGCGAATATAAGTGATACAGCTTCAAATGAATGCGAAACAAACGAGGTAGCTTCAAATCCATGCGAAACAAATGATTTACCTTCAAATTAATGCAAAGTAGGAGGCTTATCTTCAAATCCATGCGAAACACATGATTTAGCTTCAAATCCAAGCGAAACACATGGTTTAGCTTCATATTCTTGCGAAACAAATGGTTTAGCTTCATATACTTGTGATAAAATGATTAGCTTCAACCGCATGCGAAACAAACGAGTTAGCATTAAAACCAAGCGAGACACGTGATTTAGCTTCAAATCAATGCGAAGTAGATGGCTTAGCTTCATATCCCATACGAAAACAAATGACATAGCTTCAAATACTTGCGAATATAAGTGATACAGCTTCAAATGAATGCGAAACAAACGAGGTAGCTTCAAATCCATGACGAAACAAATGATTTTCTTCATATACTTGCGATACAAGTGAACTAGCTTCAATTGCAGCGAAACAAACCAGGATAGCTTCAATTCCATGCGAAACACATGATTTAGCTTAAAATTCATGCGAAACGGATTATTTAGCTTCAAATACTTGCGATATAAACGATATACCTTCAAATGCAGGCAAATAAACGAGTTAGCTCAAATCCATACGAAACAACATGATTTACCTTCAAATTAATGCAAAAGTAGAAGGGTTTATCTTCAAAGCCATGCGACACAAATGACTTAGCTTCAATACTTGCGAATATAAGTGATACAGCTTCAAATGAATGCGAAACAAACGAGGTAGCTTCAAATCCATGCGAAACAAATGATTTACCTTCAAATTAATGCAAAGTAGGAGGCTTATCTTCAATCATGCGAAACACATGATTTAGCTTCAAATCCAAACGAAAACACATGGTTTAGCTTCATATTCTTGCGAAACAAATGGTTTAGCTTCATATACTTGCGATACAAGTGATCTAGCTTTCAAATGCAGGCGAAACAAACCAGGTAGCTTCAATTCCATGCGAAACACATGATTTAGCTTAAAATTCATACGAAACAAATGATTTAGCTTCAAATACTTCGATATAAACGATATACCTTCAAATGTAGGTAAAACAAACGAGTTAGCTTCAAATCCATGCGGAACAGATGATTTAGCTTCAAATCAATGCGAAGCACATGGTTTAGCTTCATATGCTGCGAAACAAGTGGCTTAACTTCAGATACTTGTGATAAATATGATTTAGCTTCAACTGCATGCGAAACAAACGAGTTAGTTTAAAATCCAAGAGAAATCACACGATTTAGCTTCAAATCAATGCGAAGTACAAGACTTAGCCTTCAAATCGATGCCATACGAATGATTTAGCTTCAAATACCTGCGATAGAAGTGATATAGCTTCAAATGCAGGCGAAACAAACGAGTTAGCTTCAACTCTATGCGAAAGACATGATTTAGCTTCAAATTCATGCGAAACACTGGTTTAGCTTCATATTCTTTCGAAACAAATGGTTTAGATTCAGATACTTGTGATAAACATGATTTAGACTTCAAATGCAGGCGAAACAAACGAATTAGTTTCAAATCCATACGAAACACATTATTTAGCTTCAAATCCAAGCGAAACACATGGTTTAACTTCATATTCTTGCGAAACAAATGGTTTAGCTTCATATACTTGTGATAACATGATTTAGCTTCAAACCGCCTGCGAAACAAACGAGTTAGCATTAAAACCAAGCGAGACACATGATTTAGCTTCAAGTCAATGCGAAGTAGATGGCTTAGCTTCATATCCATGCGAAACAAATGACTTAGCTTCAAATACTTGCGAATATAAGTGATACAGCTTCAAATGCATGCGAAACAAACAAGTTAGCATCAAATCCATGCAGAACACATGATTTAGCTAAAACTCAATGCAAAGTAGAAGGCGTAGCTTCAAATCCATGCGGAACAAATGATTTAGCTTCAAATACTTGCGATATAAGTGATATAGATTCAACTGCAGGCGAAACAAACGAGGTAGATTCAAATCCATGCGAAACAAATGATATTTCTTCAAATACTTGCGAAACAAATGATTTTTCCTTCAAATACTTGCGATACAAGTGAACTAGCTTCAAATGCAGGCGAAACAAACCAGGTAGCTTCAATTCCATGCGAAACACATGATTTAGCTTAAAATTCATGCGAAACAATTGATTTAGCTTTCAAATACTTGCGATATAAACGATATACCTTCAAATGTAGGTAAAACAAACGAGTTAGCTTCAAATCAATGCGGAACACATGATTTAGCTTCAAATCAATGCGAAGCACCATGGCTTAGCTTCATATGCTTGCGAAAACAAGTGGCTTAGCTTCAGAT